>NC_081191.1:99486091-99786091 GCF_902713425.1 Acipenser ruthenus
AGCCAGTGGAGCGAGCGGAGTAGTGGAGTAGCGTGGGCGAAGCGAGGCAGAGAGAACACCAAGCGGGCAGCAGAGTTCTGGATGAGCTGGAGCGGACGGGTGGCGGACGCAGGGAGGCCAGCCAGGAGGGAGTTGCAGTAGTCTAGGCGGGAGAGTACCAGGGCCTGGACCAGGAGCTGGGTAGCATAGTTGGTGAGGAAGGGTCGGATTCTTCGGATGTTGCTCAGGAAGAATCGGCAAGTGCGTGCCAGAGTGTTATTGCAGCGAAAGGTGGCTCTACCAAATATTAATGTGTGGGGGTTGAATACTTATGCAAGCAAGATATTTCAGTTTTTTATTTTTCTTAAATATTTCCCAACATAAAACCAATGTCACCTTACAATAATTGATTTTGAGTTTCAGTGTTTTAAAATAAAATATCAAACAGAACGAAATTTCAATGTACCATTTGTAATTCAGTAATATGAGAGAATTGGTCAGGGGTCTGAATACTTTTGCAAGGCACTGTGTGTGTGTGTGTGTATATATATATATATATATATATATATATATATATATATATATAAAAAGTAAGCCAGGGGTGTACCCAGTTAGCACAACGGCCCACCAGTGTGCGCCATAATATGCCCCCTATTTTGCGTGATAATGAATACAATTGCAATAGTAAATACGGAAATCATCAACGTGCACACTAATTGTGTGCCCCTTCGTAAATGAGGCCCTTTATCTCTGAACGCTAGCGAGTGTGCCATTAAATGCAAATTTAATGGGAGGTATGAGAATTGCCCTTAAAATATATTTCTGAAAACGCTAAGGTTTCCCCACAATTTAAATTCCGGTACTTAAGATACAGTTTTGCTATTAAAAAGGGTTAATTGTTCTTGTATGACATCCGTGATCAAACTTAATCTAGGGACCCACAGAATACGAGTATAAAGTCAGTAGGGCTGGGTATCGGCAGTGTCTTAACGATATCTATATAAAACATAAAAAACTGTCATTAGCTTGTGCAAGTGTTTATAATAAACACTGGTAAAGCACTTTTGGTCAAATGAGTGTCATGACCTGTCTTGCTTTTGTTTCTTGTTCACTCTTTAAAATACATTTCTTTAAAACAAAATATCAAATCAGGGCTCCAGACACAGTTGTTGCCTTAGGAGCCAATGGCTCCTCGGTAAAAGCCAATTGTTGGTGCCACTTCAGGAGCAAGCTGGTTGCTATAAAATACAACTTGTTAAGACACTAAAGTGATACTAAAACAGTAATTTAACGTCTGTACTCGCTTGTTTGTTGCCACATTCTGCTGAATGGTTAATATATGCAGCGGATGACTGCAATGAACTCAGCATGTTTATATTTTTCAAGTGTTGTGTTTGGAATTTGTGACGGCACCTCTAATTGTGTACAGTTGTAACATGGGAAACAGCATGCTGCAGTGCAGCAGCTCCCATGCTCAGTATCTGTAAAGTCCTGGTCTGACAGCATGTCACACAGACAGCTCTTATGATTACTTGTTACTGTTTATTTTTCAGTAAAAATAAAGTTTAAATTGTAGCGAGCTGGTTCTGCTATTTACGATATTAAATACTAAAATCAGGGGTGGCCAATCGTAGTCCCGGAGAGCCGCAGGGTCTTCTGGTTTTCGTTCCACCCGAGTTCAATTACTTAATTGAATCAATTGTTTTCTTAATTCAACACTCAAACATGTTTGGTCACTGTCAAAACTGCTGCAAGGAACTAGGGTTACCGTATTATGCTGGTGTTCATAATACAGCACCTGTCTGCGCTTACAAGCATTTGTATTCGATGAAATTGTTCTTAGTGTATTCGTTACCGTCCTTCTTGCACTTCAGTTTATTAAACGCGTGTTTTCTCCTTACAGACCGACGTCATAGCGCATTCATAAATATTGACACGCGGTTTTAAAAAGGGAGAGGCAGCTTTGTGTTACAGGCGCCAATGAGCCTAACCCCTAAAAAAAAAAACTTTACAAATTATTTTTCACATTTGCAACCATTTTTGCCCCAGCCTGGAGCCTGTAAATTCAAGCCTTACACATTTTATGCATATCATGACTTTTATCAAGAACACGAGGCGGGTCCACACCGGACTTTAAACCGGCCATTGCAGGTTGAATTTAGCCATCACCCTGATGAGGATTATCAACATTAATAACGCGCCTTCGCTTAGCTTCCATTTCGCTCCGCTGCCACCAGACTTGACAAAACACCCTCAAAACACAGTGCATAGTAAGTGAGGCTGCTAAGAGTACACGCTAATAAATATTATCCAGTTATCAGTGTGGGCGCAAATTAATGCATGCTCTTTTTTTGTTAGCAGATCAAATTTTATCTAAAAAAACAAAACAGCGTATCGATACAGGTGTTATTGTATCGATAATCGCATCATCAAGAAACATATTACGGTTCAGTGTGTGAATCAGCACACCCCTAAACGTCAGTACCTCAAAAGGTAAATTACTCAAAGCAAATAAAAAAAATATATATATATATATATATATATATATATATATATATATATATATATATATATATATATATATATATATATATATATATATATATATATATATATATATATATATATACACATATATATATACACACACACACACACATATACATACAGACGTGCTCAAATTTGTTGGTACCCCTCCACAAAAAACGAAGAATGCACAATTTTCTCTGAAATAACTTGAAACTGACAAAAGTAATTGGCATCCACCATTGTTTATTCCATATTTAATAGAAATCAGACTTTGCTTTTGATTTTTTATTCAACATAATATTGTAAATAAGAAAACAAATGAAAATGGCATGGACAAAAATGATGGGACCACTAACCTAATATTTTGTTGCACAACCTTTAGAGGCAATCACTGCAATCAAACGTTTTCTGTAGCTCTCAATGAGACTTCTGCACCTGTTAACAGGTAGTTTGGCCCACTCTTCCTGAGCAAACTGCTCCAGCTGTCTCAGGTTTGATGGGTACCTTCTCCAGACTGCAAGTTTCAGCTCTTTCCATAGATGTTCGATAGGATTCAGATCAGGACTCATAGAAGGCCACTTCAGAATAGTCCAATGTTTTGTTCTTATCCATTCTTGGGTGCTTTTAGCTGTGTGTTTTGGGTCATTATCCTGTTGGAGGACCCATGACCTGCGACTGAGACAAAGCTTTGACACTGGGCAGTACGTTTCGCTCCAGAATGCCTTGATAGTCTTGAGATTTCATTGTGCCCTGCACAGATTCAAGGCACCCTGTGCCAGGCGCAGCAAAGCAGCCCCAAAACATAACCGAGCCTCCTCCATGTTTCACTGTAGGTATGGTGTTCTTTTCTTTGAAAGCTTCATTTTTTCGTCTGTGAACATAAAGCTGATGTGACTTGCCAAAAAGCTCCAGTTTTGACTCATCTGTCCAAAGGACATTCTCCCAGAAGGATTGTGGCTTGTCAATATGCATTTTAGCAAATTCCAGTCTGGCTTTTTTATGTTTTTCTTTCAAAAGTGGAGTCCTCCTGGGTCTTCTTCCATGGAGCCCACTTTTGCTCAAAAAGCGACGGATGGTGCGATCAGAAACTGACGTACCTTCACCTTGGAGTTCAGCTTGTATCTCTTTGGCAGTTATCCTTGGTTCTTTTTCTACCATTCGCACTATCCTTCTGTTCAATCTGGGGTCGATTTTCCTCTTGCGGCCGCGCCCTGGGAGGTTGGCTACAGTTCCATGGACCTTAAACTTCTTAATAATATTTGCAACTGTTGTCACAGGAACATCAAGCTGCTTGGAGATGGTCTTGTAGCCTTTACCTTTACCATGCTTGTCTATTATTTTCTTTCTGATCTCCTCAGACAACTCTCTCCTTTGCTTTCTCTGGTCCATGTTCAGTGTGGTGCACACAATGATACCAAACAGCACAGTGACTACTTTTCTCCATTTAAATAGGCTGAATGACTGATTACAAGATTGGAGACATGTGTGATACTAATTAAAGAAACTAATTAGTTTGAAATATCACTATAATCCAATTATTTATTATATTTTCTAAGGGGTACCAACAAATGTGTCCAGGCCATTTTAGAATACCTTTGTAGAATAAGCAATAATTCATCTCTTTTCACAGCTTCTTTGCTTTATTCTATGACATACCAAAGGCATGCAAGTATACATGATAAAATAGCTTTTAATTTCATCACTTTTCAGGAGGAATGAAGCATTATTTCAATGAGCTGTAAGGGTACCAACAAATTTGAGCACGTCTGTATATATATATATATATATATATATATATATATATAACCCCAATGTGGAGAACATCTTAGGTCACAGGTCAAAGCACTGGCAATCACCTACTACTGTGAATCTCAAAAAGAGACCATACTGTGTTTAAAAAATGTAAATAAAAAGGTTACACTTAAATGATTTTGCAAAAAATCCATGCTGGATTTTACTGACTAGTACTAAAAATAAAACCGCTATGAAATTAGACGATTGTTTTGATGATACGTCTGGTAGAACACTCTGATAACTATTCTTTAAGTTTCCTTAATTTAAGATATAATACTATATAGTTAAAATACGCAGTACAAGAATGCATCAGTCCTCCTACTCCCGTCTCGTCTCTGTCACTGCTATTTTCCAATACAAAGAAAGAACTAAGTACCGGACAGTACAGAGCTGGGGAAGATCTGTAGATAAGCAGATCCTTACATTGGATATTAAAACTTGACATTAAAGCCACACTTGATTCTTTAAAAACACAGTAAATCTTTACTAAATCCAAGCTTCTATGCATATCATATTTCAAACCACTTGTCCGAACACAGGACGAGCGAGAGGAGAGTCAAAGAAATCCTTAAGTGCAATTAAAAAACGGGCTGCCAAAGGACTTTAAATACTACACTGGTAATTATGGTTTTAAATCTTAATTACTAATCTAATGCAGGTGAAGGGACAGGTTTAACTATACAATGAATTTTGATTGCAAACTTAACAAAATTAACTAGATTTTCATTTGGATTGTGTACGAAATCAAGCTAAGGCCGCTATACCTAGTGGTAATTAAAATGGCTCATTTCCAAATATAAACTATTTAAATAGTCTATATTATACATACCTTTCCTTTCAGATTTCTGTACTGGGGTGGAGGATGTGGGTGGTGGCAGTTTCGATAAAGTAGCAGCTCCATTGGCAGCAAAGGATTTCTTTGGCTGGTGACCAGGTAGTAGAGTAAAGGGACTAGAAGAAACAGTGCTTGGGGCAGAAGCAGCTGGCAGAACCACTGGTTTGCTGTTGTGCTGTTCTGGGGCAGCACTGCATTGAGTCTCTGCTCTGGGCAGTCTGTAGTCGCTGTCATTGTGTCTGCTTGTCTGAGACAAAATATTCTGAGGGTGCGCATTACCGGCCTCACTGGAATGCTTCTCTTCCACTTTAGTTCACGTTCAAAGTGATGTTGCAATGAAAATAAAGGGGAAACGTAAACATTAGAATGGTGTTCACAGTAGCGATGGCCTAGAGAAAAGTATCATGCCACCTACTGCTGTCTCACAACAAGACGCATGTGTTTTGCTTTACTAAAAGGAACTTTATGAAAGTCTTGATTCTTCAGTCCCCTACTACAACCTCTGTCCTCAACACCGAGGCCACCAAACTTTCAATTTAAACAAACCTTGAACACCTCAAGAGGGCCAAGGAGTATGTCAATCACTACCCAGTCACACAGTAATTGAAACACTATCTAGCACTGCACCAGTGCAGTTCAACCAATGACAGCACATCAACAAAAACCAAAGCATTCTGTGAAATGAACGGAAGTGACCACTTTTGCCTACCAACTGTATGCAAAACTAAACCGGTTACTTACTTCCACTGGAAAAACCACTCGTAGCGGTCGCTTGCATGGCTTCTCTTCTGTAATCCCTATCTTTTGGGAAACTGTTAACGACTGCCATTTTTGTAGCTTCTTTTTGTCTCTGCTCTCTGATAAGGAAACAAAAAAAAGACAAATAAAAAAGGTAAATATATATTCTCTTTAAAACACCATAAGCAACATGTTGGTGATAGAATTGTTTTAGAATGAAGTACCTCTCCAGCCACTCTTTGGGTTTTTCCCACTGTGAAACCTCTGTTCTGCAGTTGTAATAGTATTTCTTCCCAGATGAGCTAATGTGTTCTGACCAATCATCTGCAGGTTCATAATGCTGCAAAAAATAAGGAGATGTTTTGTAATGAAAGGTTTAGCACATACATTAGGTTTTAAATCATACAGTAATATTTGTATAGTTTCATAATAAAGTTGGCTTCAAATTAGTTTGACAGAAGTTGTAGATTAGGTTAAGCTAGTTTTTGGATATGCGTCCCGTGATCAGTTTGGTTGCGCACCTTTGATCTATAGAACCACATAGCATGTACACAGAAGGCTAACTACAATTTTTTTTTTTAACTTTTTCAAACTTTCACCCCCCAAATTAGAGAGTTTCATTGCAGGGGACTACTGTACAACAAAATACATTGAGTTAGCGGTCTGTTTTAAAATAAATTTAAAAAAAAAAGTAAAAAACTGTTGAAAAGCAAACCAAATCTGTGAATTACTCATTTTATTAAGTTCTAATGCACAAGTCCCTCTCTACTGCAATGTCAACCTCAAAACAAGGTTTTTAGTTAATATATATTTCAATTTTTTTACATTTTAATCTGCTCACTTTTCTGCCATGTTCTTGATGATCTGAAAGGGTAACTGCTGTTTTTATGAATCTCACAGGATAACAGTACAGGTAGATCAGCTTTCAGCAAAGACACGAAATAACCATCAGCACCGGCGGCAGAAGTGCCCAAGCCGCTTGTCGCAATGCCTCCGATTAAAAATAAAAAAAATCAGCACCAGCACATCTGATCTACAACCCATTCACAAACCTGCTCAGACAACCCCCCACCCCCCCCGAATTGAGTGTCCAGCAGTGCACCATAACAAAACTAAATCCTTTGCAACTGAAAATTTCCAGAACTGTGAAACTATATAAAGTCTCTCAAATGTTAACATCTAACATTATGTACATCCAGCTGTCCCAGTGTTGTTTTTGACACTGCAGTTTGAACAACTCATTTGACCACTATTGTTATCAAACTCCAGCCATGGGTAAATCTTCAACCAGTTTGCCTTCACTGACATCACTTATTTGCATCTAGTCTAATCTATGTATAAGTTAGTGGTATGTGACAGAGTTTAGAAAAAAACACACAGAATATTTATTTTTTGCCAAACTACCTTTTGTATTTTTCCGCTATAAAAGTTTGTTGTTTTTAAAATTGGATTTTTTATACCATAGTATTTTTACAATGGAAAAGTGACCTACATTTTATTTTTGTAACAATTAGTGTGTGAATCACTCAGAAAACATTGTGTTTGTTTGAATTAATTTCATCAACATAATAGGCTCTATTTTTTTGTTGTTTTATGAATGAGTATGACATCGCCTTGGTGCCCTTGGGTTGATTTTATGTTTTGCCTTTTGTAGGGATACATTTATTTAGGTTTTTATTAGCCATTAGATTTTAGAATATATCTCATTGAATGAACTTAACATAAAGGTACATTTCGGGTTAAAATCTAGGCCCCCTGTCCTTGCAAGAAACAAAAGGATGAGACTTGAGGGCAGTGTTGTAAAAAACATGCATTAGGTCTTCTTTGATCTGCAGTCCTAACATGTTTACCTTTTGGGGCAGACTAGCTGTCCTCTGTTAGAATCAAAACATATTGATAAACATCTTCCAAAAATAGTAAAACAAGTTTTTACTAATGATTCATTTATGATCGGGTAATAAAGAGTTAACTTCTTCAGGGAAGATCTGGATAGAGTCAGATACTTCTAATGGGTCAATTAAAATGACAAAAGGTATTTTTACTCCAGATACAAAGAGATATGGGAAAGTTTTTTATGGTGAGGTTCTTGGCCCAGGCAGAGGAGAGAGAGTCTCTGATGTAAAGCTTGTAAAACTAGTATTTTTCTGATGTTCTCAAGAAACTGTATTTAAGTTGGAGATACCCCATGTTCTTTGTATCCTTCAACCGCTAGCAAGAAGTTTACTAACTATAGCACAGTATGTATACTATACAACCAGTGAATTATCGTAAATATTAAAAACAAAAGCACTAATACAGTATTTGGCAATTTACAAAACAGCATTCCAAAAACAATTATCACTGTACTCTCAGTCCTTGCCAAAGTAAACTAACCCTTTGTGGTCGTATGTCGGACCAGGTCCGACATTACAATTTTCCCTTTCCGACATCATCAAAAAGACGTAAAAAACAGGTCTCTAGTCATTTTTTCTACGGAAAAAGCAGAGAAAACCATTCAATGGCCGAGTGAGACTGATAGGAGCCAAGAGAAGCCTAAGAAGGGAAGAAAAAAAAAAGGGGGGGGGGGGGGGGGGGGGGGGGAAGAAAAAAAAAAGGGGGGGGGGGGGGGGGGGGGGGGGGCAGATCTGAGCAATACACATTGCCCCGGCACCACAGAGATAACACGGACATAAACAAACAAGATAGCTGCTTCTGCATCCAGCGCTCAAAGAATATCACAAACATTTGCAGAGCTTTTTAAGATGTTATAGTAATAAAATAATGACTTGGATCGCATTATTGAGGAGTTTGGTGATAAAACGAGTGATCAAGAGATGATTTATCAGTATGCACGACTATGAAGAGGTATGTGAAATATATAGCGAACAAGGGGTGGGGCAGGGCTGGAGATGCAGTACTGAGTGTCCTGTTGATATGCAGTGCCTTTTAAACCTGTTTTACTGTGAAAAAAAAAAAAACACTTAAAACAGTGTCTAAAATAAACTGCGTGTGTGAAAATAAATTGGATGCGACGCGTCTGAGACGTGCTGAATAAATGGACCGCAAAGGGTTAACAGTTGTTTTTGCACCAAAAGTGCAAGTTAACCCAAGACAGTGAAAAAACAAAAAACAAAAAGGTGTGCCCAGAGTGCTCCCGTGTGGGTTCACCAAACACAAGAGCCGGTTTAAGTCAGCTATAAAATACAGCCAAGAGAAGCCACAAATGCTTTTTTAAAGCAAAATTTCAATAACCAAGTTAAACATTTATGGGACTATTTTCCTAAAGTTTCTCAGCTGAAGGGTACCGACGTACCATTATAAGTTCAAGGTAAATCTAGGTTTTAAAAAGTGCTGTTTTAACCCTTTGCGGTCCTATGTCGGAGCTGGTCCGACATTGAAATTATTCCTATCAGGTCCAATGTCGGACCCTGTCCGACATCATCAGAAAGATGCAAAAAACTGGTTTTTAGTCGTTTTTTCTCCGGAAAAAGCCGAGAAAACCATTTAATGGCCGAGTGGGAGGGACAGGAGCCGTGACAAGCCAAAAAAAAAAAAATTAAAAAAAAAGGGCGTATCTCATGAATAGTCATACTTGCCCCTGGCATCAGATAGGGGCGGTCATAAGGAAACAAGCTGGCTGGTACTGCATCAGCGCTCAGAGAATATCAAGGACATTTGCAGAGCTTTTTTGAGATGTTATAGTAATAAAATAATGACTTGGATCGCATTATTGAGGCGTTTGGTGATAAAATGAGTGATCAGGAGATGATTAATCGGTATGTACAACTATTATTATTATTATTTATTTCTTAGCATACGTGAAAGCTATAGCGAACGAAAGGGTGGGGCAGGGCTGGAGATGCCTAGTGAGTGCTTTGTTGATATGCAGGGCCTTTTAAACCCATTTGACTGTGGAAAAAAACACTTTTAAAACAGCACATCTAAAATTAACTGTGCGTGTGAAAATAAATTGGACCTGACACGCACTGCTAAGAAATAAAAACTTAATAAATTGACTGCAAAGGGTTAAAGAACAGTTTTTCAAATTCTCTAATAGTGATAGTGCCCTCTCGATGAAGGCTCCACTGTTGACCTTGATTTTCATTAGCCCCCACTGCCTTCAGCTCGGGATGCATAGCTCAGGGTTAGAAACTAACGCACGCCTGTGGCGAATTAAAACTGATGGAGGACTAGTTGATGTTTGTCTCAGTAGTAACAAAAGTGTACAAAGTCTTATGCTCACAGACTTGCATTTAAATGCAGGAAAATGTTTTCTAATGGGGTGTAGCAGTGGTGAACAAACATTTATAATGCTTACAAAACAGAACAAACTTCCCTCATCTACCCTGGTCATACTGAATTTTGCATTATTTTGAGATCTGCAAATGCGTTTCATTGAATTTTGTCCAGGTGATTACTTACACGATTAATTGTATTCATTGTCATGGTTTAACTGAACTTTCGGTATAAACCAGTCTTTTCCTTTTCATTTAAAGTAGGAGGCTTGAAAGTAGAAGGCAGGGGGGTATGGGGGTCCTCTCCCAGCACAGGGGCAAGTGGCAACGCCCCCACCGAAAACAAATTACAGGGGCCTAAATCCTGCATCTCCTGGGCCTAAATATGTGCCTTAATAGGGACCCAAAATTCAAAGTAAGTGTATAACTTTGTTAATTTTTTTTTATTTCAGGGGTTGAGATTTAAGAGCAAGTAAAAGTTTCTTGTGTCTGAAAAGTAATTACAAAATAATGTTATTTAAATTAGAATTTTAAAACCACAAGCTTGTCTTAGCACACAGTAAATTTCAAAGTAAGTAAAGTCCACATATTTAAGCTAACTGGTTTTGCAATAATTACACAGAGAAAAAAAAGTGGTGAAAAGAAAGACAGAACCAGACACCAATGAAAACAGAGATATTATATTTCAAGCACAAAAACAAGCAATGTTACATTATATAGATACCATAAAACCAAGTGAGACAGAAGAGAAAAATGTGAAGCAATTTCTAAATTAAAAAGTAAGTATTAATTGGTAGTACATTTGAATACAGAAAAGGTAAGCCATAAGCTGTATTTTGTTTGATGTTTTTTTCATGTATTCCATTTTTACCTTTGCATTTTATACAAAAAAACCAATACAAAAAGTTTCTAAAAATATTCATGGAACCAACCAGTCCTTATATTTATTTTTTAGTCTTCCAAGATTCTGACTATACTTTCCCATGTCGCCATTTCTCATTAACTACCAAATAAAATACATTAAAAATGCACTTGCAAGAACTGCAATTTCAAACACTGTTGATTTTACGGTTTTCAGAAGTTCGTTTGTTGCATTTTCTGTAAACATTAAATCAATTTCTAACAATAAAAATGAAAATAACCCAAAGTACTTTATACTAAGCATTACATTTAGCGTGAAAATACCCTCCCTCCCCCACTGTTGCTCTTGCCTAATATACAAAGAAAATTTGGCTGTGTTTTGGAAAGACATCAACAGAAGAGGAGAAAGATGCGTACTGTACACACATTTCCATTTGACCAACTTCTTAATTCTTAAATGGAATTTAGATATAGTCTAAAAATAATGAACTTAAGTACCATGCCTTATAATGCAGTGTGGAGTAGTGGTTAGGGCTCTGGACCGGAGGGTTGTGGGTTCAATCCCCAGTGGGGGACACTGCTGTTGTACCCTTGAGCAAGGTACTTTACCTAGATTGCTCCAGTAAAAACCCACCTGTATAAATGGGTAATTGTATGTAAAATAATGTGATATCTGTATAATGTGACATAATGTATAATGTGATATCTTCAAACAATTGTAAGTCGCCCTGGATAAGGGCGTCTGCTAAGAAATAAATAATAATAATAATAAATGCCTATTTAAACATAGCTAGATAATCACAGTATGTGCTTACACATATTTGTACTTGGGTGTGTGTGGGTGCACTTTTTATCTGGATATTGTGTCTCAACTGTCAGTATTAGTTGACCACAGTTTCACAGCAACTGATTATGCAGAAAAAGATCTGACCGGTACATCATGTTGCTCATAGTGATAGTTTTCATTTAATAAAGACTGAATGAGCAAAACAAAGCATTTAAAAATAAAATCAGTCATATTCATTAATTGATGGGCTGTGTCCAAAGGTTCGTTCACTAGCCAGGGATTCGAAGATTATTTTAAACCTTCGAAGGTTCGTCAAACAGGTTCACTCACAGGTTTTTTTCCCCCCTATTAAAAGAAACTGTTTGACAATGTGTGAATACTATAAAATCACACATTAAATGTCACTCGCATGCAAAATTCGATCTTTTGATTTGTATAATGCATATTACGTAAATAAAAGTTGTTATTAAAATCCGCTACCAAACCGTTACGGTAGCAACGCCCCTGCAGTGTATGGAGCAGGGTACTAGTATCCAAAACAGTGGGCTCGTACCTCTACTGGCTGTATTGCTTCAGTAAAATATGTACTGAATACCTAGTGTACAAGACAGTGTAAGAGAAGTGCTATGGTAGAATATGTTTGAAACATACAAAATATACACTAACATTAATCATTTTAATTTAGAAAACTGAGCACCGTCTGTCCCTCCCCGCTCCAGCTCATGTTATCCAAAAGCAAACCTTTAATTTCTTCACTCGCCATCTTGACAGCAAAGCGTTGCAGCGTAAGGCTAAGCTGTATTGAAAGAAATGTTTAGAAACCCCTCTGCTGTTTGGGATTTTTTTGTTAAATGCCCAGACGACCAAAAAAAAAAAAAATTTGAATGCAAACTGTGCGAGCAACTCATATCATGGAGGCATAACCAATCTCTGGGGTCACTTGACAAGTTCATATTATTAGTATTATTAATATTTTTAGTAAGAGTAAAATGTGACTGATAACCTGCTTGGAACGGTGACTGTTAAGTAAAGCTTTGTCTGCAGCAGTTGGTTCTGTTGCAATGCTTACTGTATATATCACAAGCAGGCTCAATTACATGTAAATAAACAATTTGTATTTTTATTTAAATTATAAAAACATGGTTATTGTTCTATACAACGTATTAGTGAATGTTTTATTCCATTTATATGGACTACCTGTAAAATAGGATTTCCAATCAAATATAAAACAAATAGTATTGTGACGTCACCAATAAATTATGCAAATGAGTACCATCGAAGGTTCGAATCTTCCTTCGGTAATGTGTTCCGAACCTTCGAAGGTCAAAACGTACCCTTCCTTGCAGCCCTAATTAATTGCGCAATGTGAATATCGTTTCCTGAATTAATTGTATATGCTAGGTTTCAAATCAATCTTCTAAGTCAATGCAGAAGACATTTTACAATGCTATAACACTCACTATTTCGTACACCAAGTAAAAAAGATGATCTTAAAGAAAAAGTAGGTTGTTTGTTTCTTTTTTAAAAATGTTATACAATGTCATAACTCTGCTCTATGGTTATTGACTCAGGTATATGATTGTACAGTTTGGCCTTCATCACCAACATCGCTTGTAAGCTCGAAACTGATTGGTCCATTCATGATGTTCATGGAAACAATCCCAGAAACGAAGTGCCCTCAGAGAAGGAATGTTTTACTCAACTTACATATGTAATGAATTGTGGAAATTGCCGCTATTTTACTGTAACAAAATAAACATTTTTAATACTATTCTATGGAACATTTTATTTTAGGTGCCTCATCTAGCAAAGTAGACAGCAATTTAGCCGGCCGCTGGCTGGAAACGAGAAGGCTGAAACCAAAATGTACTTTTTTGAAAAAGCCCAACTGCTTGAACACCACACACTTACTTGGTAGGTCGATCTTTAAATCACTGTAAAATATTAAAGAATTTAAAACTATATAGATTTAAGGGACAACTGCTTAACTCTCTTACTAATGTGTTCATATTACAAGATTTAGTGTAAAATATTAGAACAATTTCACACGGTCCGTTTCAAAGAAATGCAATGCGAGGAAATGGCTATTCACTGGAGCCATTTTGTGATGACGTTTTTATATGGTTTTAATGTCTAAAGTAAATTTAGTTTATAATACCAAAATTTTACATTCAAAGTACGGCTATGAATAAATTAATAGCATATCGCTTTGAAGTGTAAAAGTAATTTTACAAAAATGTGGGGATTTACAGCAGTATTTTATTTTTTATTTTTTTTACTAAATTTGAACAGAAGCGATTAGTTATTTATTGGATATGCACAATCCAACTTGTGAAACTAATAAAACATGAAGATTGACAAATGTTTATAATGATAGAAATGAAATGGTTATATATGAGAATACAATATTTTAAAATAAAATAGACTAAATCTCATGGCAATGTGTTTATGTATCAATTCATTTCTGTATTTATTTTTCAGTAAGAGTAATGCAGGGAAAGAATGTTGCCTGCCCTCCCATTAAAAAAAAAAAAAAACCATCAGGGTATGAATCCAGGATCACCCTGCAGTGTTCCAGTTAGCCATCATCGGGCAAGATGTTAGATAAGGAAAAATAGCTGTACAATGTTTTTAAAAAAAGTATATAATAGAAATAAACAAAAGAAAAAAGTCTTTGCAGAATTGGATGGCACCTACTGTAAATATTGCATGCATTTTAGTAGAAAAATAGTTAAAAAAAAAATAATGTTCAGCAGTTACAAAAATGAAACATCAAGAAAATCAGAATTCCACAAATCAGCAGTAATAGTTGGCAATGATTTCGTATCTGTGATGTAACAAACTAAAACACATTCGGCTTAGAGGAAGAGTGGAAAAAAAACAGACAGAGGCTATTTTTATATTTGAATAACTCCAAGTATTGCTTATTACAGTTGTACTCTTACTATGTTCCTTAAATTTACTAGCAAATGTGTTTCAAACTGCACTGAAAAGGAACATATTCTACTTTGTGTGCGTTTTGTGCAACGGTGAGGGGGCAAGTAGATTTTTCTAGCATTTTGTCTCTAACACAAATTTAATTTTCAAAAATTGCACACACCTGGAGCATTAATGTTTATTGTTATTATTATTATTATTATTTATTTCTTAGCAGACGCCCTTATCCAGGGCGACTTACAATCGCAAGCAAATACAATTGTTCCTTTTTTACTACAACAAAAATAATAAATCTAAAATGTATGAGAAAAAAAATTAAGCCTAATATTTTAGGGAACCCAACACTGTTGATTCCGACTCAGGAACATCACATAAGGACTAGCAAGTTTAAAAAGTTACTCGTCCTTAGGACTCGTACCAATTTTGTTAGTTTCTAACCCTGTCATAACTCCATTCTCAGTCAACTTCCAAATGGTAGAGACTTCATCTACAGGCACTGTCGCTTAAATAACATATCAAAAAGGTGATAGAAATAAAACAAAATCTCCTGTTTTTTTTTAAATTGCAGCGCTTGCCGCTTAACTTTTACGAGATTGCTCGTTACTGCAACACTTTTTCCAGCCAATCAAAGCACAGCACAAATACAAACCCAATCACGTACAATATAAAATCACTTAGCGGTACTGCTAATGTATTTATGAGCATGCACATACTACAGTCCCAAATGAAAGCTGTATCTTTTTTTTAATTTATAGTTAAGTTTAATCTCTTCACATCTCAGTTACATTCAAATGAGCTACCAACGAAATGACAAATACACCCACCCCTCGTTATATCGCCCCACGCAATTACCCTCCAACAGTACGAATTAAAAGTGTGCTGCTTTTTATACGAAAAATGAGAAAAAGCGGGTCGCATAGATTTATATTGGACCCCGATACGATCAAACAAGGGAGTGGTTGTACCGTACTTCTTATTAGCCGATTTGTTTTTATATGGGTCTCTAGCTATATCTCGGCCCTCGATATATAGCGGATTTGTATTGGACTCCGACACCCGCGATATATCAAGTGGCCGTATTTAAGTTGTTTTTCCTAAAGTGCATTTACACTTGAGTATCAACATTGAGACTATTGTACAAAAACAGTCCTAAATGCAAGCGTATGCACTTGTTTCACCACATGCCCTTTAATGTATATGGTAAGGAAATACAGTAATCCGTCTCGTATCCGCCCGTCACATATCCACCATGATCAATATCTTCAGCAACGTCAGTTTATTACTGAACAGCAGGGCTTGAATTTCATTTTTGTGTGCTGGAGGGATTTTTGCATATAAAAAACAATATATATTTTACTGCATCACCATTCACACTGGTGTTGCTTTAAAATAAGCTGCTTTCAGGAGACCTAACAGCTGTTCATCACTGTGAGCCAAAGCACTCTCCATTGCTTTTGCCATTGTCTGACGTGAAGTTTTTGCAAGCAGCAGAAGAAAAAGGTACTTTTGTTAACCAGCGCTCCATCTCTTTTTTTTTTTAACCTATTTCCGCCTGTTTTTCACTGTTTTCATTTATGTACGTTTAACTATTGGATAGTTTGTACTGCATGCAACATATCAAATGAAAGGCCACAATTTCCTTTCATATTATATACGTTGCAACAGGATCAGGCATACTGTATGTGGTAGAGATGAGAATATATGGATAAAAAAAACTGCTATAGATACTGTAATCATAGATGGCAAAAAAAAAAAAAAAAAGCTGCACCATTGAACCTCAACATGAAATGAACATGGGCGGGAAGCTAAGCTTCTAAGATTTCCAACGATACCGCCTCTTTCAGTCTAGCTGCTACAATGACGGAGCAAGACTCAAAACAAAACCTAAGCTGTCAACTCTGTCACATGAGGAGAGGCTTAACTTCAGGCGATTGTAGTTCTGGCTAGGAGTACCGCATACACACACTGAATACGTCTTTGGAAAGCCCCGAATCTGTTCTTTTAAGCAATGAACCAGGTAGGCGGCTTTTACGGTGCCCGAGTAATATGTGCGTAACCTTCGATGCGCTGGCGCCCCAAAATGAATGGGGCTGAGTTTCAAGAGTTAAAGCGAAAGTCACCGCTTGCAAAACAACATTAGACTTAATATAGTCTTTCTTTTGACCAAAACTGCTTATTTACTGCAGTGTACCGAGTTTCTATAATGCTTAAAGACAGAGGCCGAGAATCACGTACGAGAGAATAAAGTCTTGTGGCACTTAAAATATCCAGCACTACTTTTATGTATTTATTTATTTTAACTAGAACTACGCAGAATGCGGCTCATAGTGCTTTCGTCACTGACACCCACTTCCTCAGAGATTGTTGTAGCGTTTGAGGCATTCTAAATTGGGTAAAATAAAATAAATACAGTAGCTTGGTGTCTTAAAATATCTCTGCGGGATTTTCCGCACTGAAAGTTGCAGATATGCATGAGCAACTTGGAAAATCCGCGATTCCCGCGATCCCTCGCTGAAATTCAAGCTCTGAACAGAGAAGATTAGTTCAGAGATTGTAGACCCTACCAAAGTATCCATACACTGTTGTAGGTGCTCTGTGCACATCCATTGCTGGTAATGTCACGTGAGCTGTTCAGTTTGTGGATATGTAAATAAATCCTGTTCGCCTGTGGGCGTATCAACTTCAACCTCCATCCCGCTCTCCTGCCTGTCACTCAGCAGCGAATGCACACACCCAGACCAGACAGTTACTCTGTTAAGCATTAACACCATGTATCTTTCTAAACAAGGGATTGGGGAGCTACCTAATAAAAGCTGAATCTCAAAACAATAATTGTGTGAATATAGTAATTGTTACAGCTGTGTATAATGGTATTTAAAACAGGATTAATTTATTTTGCCTTTTTACATATCCGCCCTTACTGTGGTCCCACCGCAGTCGGAAACACAATGGATTACTGTATGTATGTATAAATAAATAAATAAATAAATAAATAAATAAATACATACTTGATTCTCAGTGGGGTATTTCAAAATAAAAATAGAATATCTGATGTGGATTAATTCAAATCAAAATGTGTTGGCTTGGTTGCTACGGACCTGGCACTGCAACGTGACAGGGTGCTTATCAGACAGTTTACAAAACAACTGGAGCCAAACTGCAAATAGGGTGATCAAGGTGCCTCTCAAATAGCAAGGTGTTTGTTTATTTGATTGTGTACAGTATTCCATAATAAGTCAATAGACAATCCTCATGATAACTGATATATGCTACATTGTAAAAAATCAGTATTGTGTGGACAGTCACTGATCGTGACATTATCAATTATCACAAAACTAGGCTAGGGTATATGTGGAAAAGTGTGTTCTCTATATCAAGGGTTCCCAAGCTTACCAAACCTACAACAAAATAACCAAGCAATTTCCAAGGACCAGCCATCACTGAGACAGCGATCAATATATGGTACTCAGAGTAGCAAAAAAAACAACAGCACCATCAACCAAGTAGGGATGGGACGGTATAAAATTTGCACGGTATGATAAAAGTTAAATTAAACACGGTGGTAACCTTAATATCACGCTATACAGTACATCATGCAAGCTATAAAATAAGGCTTAAAAAATGACGAAAGACTAATGTAAATCACTTAAATTACTGTAATTCACAAAAATAAAACCAACAAATCACACTTCCGTTCATGGAATGATTTAAACATTTGGCATTTAGTATTTTACTATGCCAAATAACTTGGTACGTTTCTTTTTTATAAAGACAATCAAATTAAAAAAAAAAAAAAAAGAAACCTAAAGCTGTACACTCTCAATGTTATACTACAAGTATTAGTATCTATTTGCTCAATATGACGTGGTACTGCAGTTTGTTAAAACATTTTAACGTGTAAAATTAATTAAATAAATACTTTGTTAGCTGATGGTTAATAGAATTAGAAATGATAGGTCTTATTGCTTAAAACAAACATGTACCACAGGTTATTATTTAAGAGCAGAGATTAGTTTATTGTTTCAACCGGATAAATAAAATACGTATTGCAAAAAAGAATGTATTTTAATACTAAAACGTGTTATTGGATTTATAGCTACACGTCACAACATTGCACAAGTAAGCTTCGATGATTATTACACATGTGAAGTTTGTAAAAAATGATTTTTCACTTACCTAAGAAAATTGTAATACTGTTATAACTTGTTCAAACAAAACTACGTTGACAATAAGTACACTATCCTGCTGCAGTCGAGGGTCTGTGCTCATTTTATTTGAGACATTGGCCGTGTTCTTAAATTTCCGCAGTTCTGTACAGTGCTGCACAGAATCGCGGAGATGCGCTGTAGACGTCACTCAACACAGATACTGCATAGCCCAGCGCAGCTTTGAAATGTTACTGCGGGAGGCTGGCTGTGGCTGTGAACCAAAGGGACGATGCAGAGATCACGAGTGACCTGTTCATCGTAATGCAAATAACCACTAAAACTACTGCTGCCACCTTGTTAGCGGAGGCCAACAACATTTTATCATTATACAATGAAACCGTGAACAGCCTTGTCAACGCTATATTAAATAAATAAATCAATTAAACAAACATAATGTATTAAGTATGTGATAAGTGATGTATAATTTTACAATAAAGTTAATGTTAATCAATTACATTAAACTGACTGTTGATAATCCAGACAAAATACGTTTAAAATGTGAAATACGTTGAAAATGTGTGCTGCGCTGCAAGGTTTGGAGAAGGCGTTTCTCTAAAAGCTGCGTGTGACGTCAGAAAGACACCAGCCAAGAGCAGCAAGCTCTGAGTAACAGAACGCAACGATTGAAACGTGTATTCTGTGTCGTTGAGTTTCCTTCAAAATCATTATCAAAATACAGTATACGTTCACAAAAATATCTTCCTCAGACACTTTGCTAAGGCTGCAGGTACCATCGTTTGATTTAGAAGACGCGTGTTTGCAGTTGAAAAAATGCGTTAACCTGTGTATAAAGGAATTACGATAATTACGGTGTAGAATAAAAGGAACAGTATTAATACCGTAGTGTACCTAAACCACAGTAAACTGAAAAACCGGTATACCGACCCATCCCTACAACCAAGCATACAGTACGATTTTCCAATCAAGTCCAAGAATTGTTCTGCGACTTGTATAATTTCTTTGGTTTCCAACCTCACGTAGACAAAACCGATGCAACAAAAACTTTTTTTTTGCTCTTTCTGAAGACTGATTGTGCTCTTATTCTCTGCCTCTGCACCTGAACTTCAGTTTTAAGAAGGCCACATGCACTGATCGCACTGAGAACACACCCTTATTAAAATCTAACTTACTTTTACTGTAGACATGCGGAAATCCATTTGGCCAATACTGTAGTAAGTGTAGCTGAAAGAGCTACAGTAAAATTATACTAGCAAGACCATTCATTTTTTTTCAGAATATGAAATGGACAGCTGAATCAGCAACAACATGTATAGATGTGTATATAAAACTACACCTCATTTACAGATTTGCAATACTTTTCAATTGGAAGAAAATTAAAATGATCTGAGACTTTTATCCTTCAAGATTGTGTTAACAATGGCTCTTGGGTTTAAAAAATTGGTCGTCAAATATAAGTGTTGTGTGCCACCTGCTACCAAAATAAACTGCTTAACATACAACTTGACGCTAAAGTAATACAAAAACAGTAACAATGTTTGAACTCGCTTACTGCCTCATTCTGCTGAATGGTTAACCTACGCAGCTGTTGACTGCAATGAACTTGGCACATGTTTATAGATATTTTGTAAGCACGGTGTCATATTTGTTTGACATTTCCAAACCATTATTTCACAAGAACAATCCAAGAGCTACATTTAGTGAATGGCAGTTCTTCAAATGCAATCAAGTAAGCTGCAGTACATTTTATTTTTAATTCTCTAAAAGTTTCTCAGCAGTTACTTCAGTAGCACATCTGTGTCTGGGTAGATGTACACTTCTCAATTACAGTCCCAAGTAGTTCTAGCCTTCTGCTTCCACCATTTTTCAAATGGTCAGTTTCAGAAATAAACTCTGTTCTCCCTGCAACAGCCGACACTGCTTTTATACATTTACTGTTTTTCATTATGGTAACATCCTAAATTGCTGTGCTTGCTTTACTGGCAGAAAAGCTGCTGCACAATTAAATCACTGTCAAACTTCTGACAGTAAACTATATAACCAAATCTATTATATCATCTTGGATAGTTGCAGCTACTAAAGAAGATGCAACATGAAAATCTGTGTGTTGATCAAAAACTTTTGCTTAGGTACCCTATAACAACTGTCGAAAGACAACAGTGGTTTATTGGAGTTCACAAAGAAAACTTTTAGCTTGCAAAGAATTTTTTTTTAATTCTTTGCATTTCAGCCCTTCACTCATTATAAATATTCTTAATTTTAAGTTTTCAGGTATTTTGTTAATGGCACGTGTGCAACACACAACTCTTCAAATTTGTATTTATTTGTTTTATTTTATTTTTCGTTGTACTTGTTCAAAATTTCTAGAATGCAATTGTTTATTTAAACTAAATGTTACACACGATACTTGCAGATCAATACCATTGCACATTCATAGTGCCACATTTTTAAAAGGGAGACAGCATTTTGTTGTTATAGGTGCCAATGGTGCCTAATCCCAAGAAAACAGTTGCCAATTCTTTTTTTTTTTGTCACATTGGAGACCAGTTTAATATCATCAGTCTGGAGCTCTCATATGTAAACTATGCCTTGTTCCACAGTGCATCAGTGGGTACTGCTGATCTATTTAATGTACATGGCCACAGGTTAACAGTGTGGCAGTGAAATATTTTATTTTTATTGGACACCAGTAAAGGAACACCACTGCGAAATCCTAAAATACAGCTGTGTACAAATTTAGTGTATCGTAAAAAGCAGAAACCTAAAAAGCTGTATATCCTGGCAGCCAAATAAGTCCAGAGGTACAGATCACTAGCAGTCACAAAACAGCTACATTTTCCACCGTTAAACCTTTCAATCATAGATGAAGATATTTCCCAGAGTATAAATCCAACATCTCAAAACATTAGGTCTTGGAGGAACAAGCTGTATTCATCACAGGACAATCAAAGGGTACCGTTACATTAACAATAAGCGCCTTCCAAATGATTTATAAGATCCCAGCAGCTGGAAATGTGTCATCAGAGGTGGTGGATTTACAAAGAGGAGTCCCCACCCAGAGGAGTTTTCACAACACAAAGAGTCTGTATGAAGAGTATTTACAAAGACAGAACATATACTTACTGCATTTGAAGTTTTACTTGGATTACTGCTTGGAGTAGAATGTGAATTTGAGCTACTGCTGTGAAGAGTACTGCTGTGATTTTGTGAATTTTCTTGTGGAGAATAGCTGGTGCCTGAAACAGAAGAAAAAAGTGGTTAGTACTTTATCAATGACAATATTACCTCCGTCTACTGTACTAGAGGTACCAGTGAAACAAGGAAAGAGACCACTTGGATTACTTTCACTCATCTGTAGACATATAGTACCAATATATATGACTTGTATCCAAACTTCACGCAAAATGAAGCTGCCAATCTAAAATGGTTGAAAAAAATACTCATTAGTTATCAAATTATAATCCTGCAAAAGGAAATGGTACTGGTACGGAATCTACCCAAGGAGGTAACATTACTCAAAGCTTAGCAAATTTGGCTTTAACCACTTGTTACTCAATATTAGCTACAACAAATAAAATAAAATAAAAAAATAAGGCAAGAACCACGTCACAAAACACCAACTTGCATAGAGTTGTTTAACGTTAGGCTGTTTATTTTCCGGTTACAGTAAAAAGAAAATTAGAAAACAGATGTACATATTGATTTGTAGGACTGGGACACCTTAGAACTTGCGCCTCCTTTTTAAGGCGCTGACCATGAAACCTCCGCACATCAATCAACCCTTTGCGGTTACTGTTAATCATAACAGGTTTCGACAAAATAAACCAAATATCTTAAATGTGCATATATAGGTGCGATATTTATCCAATTCATTCTATCCCTACTCCACAGTCCTCGTGTCATAACGCAATTTGTCAAGGCACCGACTAGAGGGGAGGCATGCCTTGATTTAGTCTTTTCAAATAACGAAGACAGAATAACTAAAACAGAGGTCAGAGAACCATTGGCAAACTCAGACCACAACATGGTCTCATTTGAAGTGATTTTGTAAACCCAAAAAGTAATGACTAAAGCTAAGGTTTATAATTTTAGAAAAGCAAACTATGAAGGTATGAAACAGAGACTAACAGAAGTAGATTGGAATAAAATAGAGAAAACATCCACAGAAAAAGGGAGGCTGTTTTTTAAAATAAGTAGTACTACAGGCACAAAACAATTACATCCCAAAAGTAGACACATCTAAAACAAAATGGCCAAAAATGGTTTAACCCTTGCGGTCCATTGTCGGACCTGGTCCTACATTGCAATTATTCCTATCCGGTCCATTGTCGGACCCTGTCCGACATCATCAAAAAAACGGGTTTCTAGTCGTTTTTTCTCTGGAAAAAGATGAAAAAACCATTCAATGGCCGAGTGGGAGCGACAGGAGCCGAGACAAGCCAATAAGAAAAAAAAATAAAATAAAAAAATAAAAAAGGCGTATCTCATGAATATTCATACCTGCCCCTGGGATCAGATAGGGGCGGCCATACGGAAACAAGCTGCCTGTTACTGAATCAGCGCACAGAGACTATCACGGACATTTGCAGAGCTTTTTTGAGATGTTATAGTAATAAAATCATGGCTTGGATTGCATTATTGAGGAGTTTGGTGATAACACGAGTGATCAGGAGATGATTGATCGGTATGTACAACTATTATTATTATTATTATTTATTTCTTAGCATATGTGAAAGCTATAGCGAACGAAAGGGTGGGGCGGGGCTGGAGATGCCTAGTGAGTGCTTTGTTGATATGCAGGGCCTTTTAACCCTTTGCAGTCCATTTATTAAGTGCGCATCAGGTCCAATTTATTTTCACATGCGCAGTTAATTTTAGACGCACTGTGTGAAAAAAGAATACTGACGCGCACTTAATAAATGGACTGCAAAGGGTTAATAGATCAATTAAAAAAAATATTCGGCAAAAAAAGGCACTTTACAGAGCATTTAAAAGGGACCAAAAACAAAGTACACAGAAAGAGTACTTGGAACGGCAAACACAAGTCAAAAAGGAAGTTAGAAAGCCCAAGAGATAGAAATGAACATTGCTAAGGGGGCTAAAACCAAAGGAGGATACGGACAACATGCCCCACATGTCGACCTGTTCCTATCCAGTTTTAAAAGGGACTGGGAGCTCTTAAAATAAACAAATCCCCTGGGCCAGATGAGATCCTCCCAATAGTACTCAAAGAAATGAAAGAAGTTATTTACAAACCGCTAACCAAGATCATGCAACAGTCTCTTGACACAGGGATTGTACTGACCGAAAAGGGAGACAAAACTGAACCAGATAACTACAGACCAGACCAATAAGCCTGACTTCTATGTAAACTAGGGCTGTCAATTAATCGCAGTTAACTTCTGCGATTAACGCGTAAATAATTTTAGAGATTAATTATTTTAACGCGCGTTAATCGCATTGCTGTGTATTGAGCCTTTCAGCACACCGTACTTCAATCCCGGCCGCAGCAACATTGTATTGAGTGTCTGAGTGCAGTTATTGTTTAAACAGAAAGTTAGTCACTGAACCCAGAGATGCCAAGTTCTGAAAGTGGAAAATAGTAGCACTTGCCGTAAAAAATAGTAGCACCTGACCAGTAAAAAGATTACCTGGTGAGCGCAGCGAGGCGGTATTTTTTTTTCATGATCAGGTGCTGCTAGGTGCTCACCTAAGGAAGAATCAATTCTGGACTGAAATATTCAACCTCCAAACTTTATCAAAAATAACTAACCAAATAACATCTCAAGAAAGATTTAACAATTTGTATTTATTTTGAATTATTTGCATTTCACTTGATATTTGTATTCTGAACTACAAGTACTTTGGATTTCAATTTAATTAAATGTCTGTTGTATAGAAAAGTATTTGAAATGCAATTGAGTATACCAAATGCATTTCAAATACTCTTCCATACAACAGACATTAAGCTATTGCATTGGTATACACAAACATTGGTACAATTTGCATCATTACCAACTTTTAACATTTCCAACTAAAAGTCTTTTACAAAAAAAAAAGGTAAGGACCTCCTGATCTGTATGTTGGTATTTACTGTATTAATGTAGTTCTGGTATTAAATTCCACTTATTTTTTTATTGGTAGCTTGTTTGCATTTTTTAAGCAGATCACAGCCAAACATCTTGTAGCACACACTGTCACGTGCAAGGATGTGGAGCTTCTGGACAAGCAGCGCCTCCAGGGTCCTATCAGATCAATTTGGCCGAAACTCTGTACGATTCTTGCGAACGATACTAAACACCCTCTCACTATCTGCATTACTGTGAGGAATGGTTAGGATCACCAGCATGACCTTCACCAGCACACTGAAACTGGATTGCTGTGTTGTACAATTTTTCAATTGCCCAATCATATTCCATGCTACATCAGCCCTGTCTGCTGACAAAATGTCCTCTGAAAAACTGAAAATTTGGTATCTTACAAACTGGGACTCCAGTTCATCCATTTCATCTTCTTTGACCAGCCCAAATCTGTCCACAAAATAACAGACACAGTCAAATGACACCTTCTCCCGCTGACTGATGTCTGCCACTTGGGCATTCCTAAGCAGTTCATCCTGAAGAGGAAATTTCTTCTGCATGTATGTGCATGCCTCTGAAAAGTACGCCTTTACAGAAGAGTAGAAGAGCTTCACATCTTCATGTTGCAGTGATTTATCAGCAATGCAGGCGTGCAGATATTGTCCGGTCTTTGTTCCAATCACCAGGTCATTCTCAGATTTCTGGTTGTTGAGACTTCTAAAATCTACTGTGTACACACTGGAGGCTGCTACCAATACAGCTGGCTTAACAAACTTGCAGAGAAGATCTGTATAAATGGCTTGTAATTCCCTGCCAAGGACATGGATATTAGGCTTATCACTTTGCAACAGGAGATTGAGTTTATCAAATGCTGGAATACTTGCTTGCAGAAATAAGCAATACAACTTTGTGGATGCCCTCTCAAAGCAAGACTTGATTCTATCCTGTTTAGTTGATAATGGCATGCTCTCTCTTGGTTTGGTTTTTCCAGATGTGGAGAGGGATTTCTTCTGTGAATCTGAACTAGGCCTCTTCAACTTCTGACAGTGTCCTCCTTCTTGGGCTTTGGCTGAAGACTCTTTACTACAAACCTTTTGCTTTGTAGGTATTGAAGTGTGAACCAACTTCCCACTTATAGAAGGTATCTGCTTGGAACCAGGCTTCTTATGAACCTGACTCTGTTTAAGCTGTGCTGTTACAGTAGGCTGTTGTGCACTGCTAGACTGTGCTCTTTCATGTGGTCTGTCACTATGAGGCTGTGCTTTTTTATCTGGTCCGCCAGGGTGTGCCCCACTGGAGCCTAAAAATAGAAAATACAGTTGTAAACCTCAGTGAATACAGCTATAATATACTTTTGCTGAAGTGTAGATAGATTGATAAATAGATATTAAAATTAACAGATTCATTTCAGATCTTATAGAAGTATATAAGCTGTTGAAAAGAGAGCAAGCTGGAGCAAAAGCTTCCCACATGCCACGTAAACTAGATCACCAGAGTTAAAATTAAGTTACTGCACCACTATTACAAGCAATAAGATGAATGAAAAGATTACACAGAATAAGTCCCTTACTAGTAGAGTAATTACTAAACAAATCATACTTATACAAATTCTACATAGAACACATTTAATACCACAATTGTTTGTTTGGTTATACCTATACATACCTACATAAAGGATATGTTTGTGTGTATTGTATACCTTTAGTGACAGAAGATGAAGGACTCTCTTTGCTTGTGAAGAACTTTAGTAGAGCAGGCCACTGTTCCAATAGCCTGTCAAAACATTTGCCAACACTCAACCACCTTCAAAGTAAAAAGAGAAGAAGTTTAATTTCTCAAACATTGTGGAAAAACATTATATATTACTATTACAATATTGATAATTGAACATTTACAAAAAAAGGCAAATTCAATCAGGGATCAAATTACAGGTGTCATCTGTGAACCTGAATGGGAACTGTATTTCACACTTTCTTTGCTGATGCAGACAGTAGAAGGTTTTGTCCTTGATCAGGTACTTTTCTACAATTTAGCTAATAGTCCTTAAAATAAGCATATTTATTACATTTTTCATATTGTCAGAACTGACTGGAATGTTATACTTGGATAAATGAATAAATAACAATAACTAGATAGAAAATATATATTTTTTAAAAAGCAGGACACAATCATTCAAATAATACATATTATTTAGTAATTTGGTTAAGGCTAACATTTCAAAAATACACAATGTACTAATAAATTATATAAGCAACACAACAAATTCAGCCACACAGTCAACAACCATCAATGTTAAATTTTTGTTGAATCATTAATAATGAAAATAATGATTTAAAAAATGGATTAATTGCTATGGTAGTATTATCAAGAATGACTCATTCTAATTAATAAAAAGGGTAGCCTACCTTGTATTTACATGCTTGATGATTCCTCTGGTTTCGATGTCACAGAGCTGCTGTAACTGTTTTAGTTGTTTATTTCTCTTGCTGCTTTTGTCGAAATAATAATACAAGTCAATCAACAGATCTTCCACTGATGGTGGTAGTTTTGCAGCTGCATACTGGGCTGCAAGGTGTACCAAGTGGCAAGGACATCCCTGTACATATACATTTTCCTTGCGCACAAACGCTGCAACCCCTTTGTGAACTCCAACCATAACAGAGGCATTATCACAACAGAAGCTCACACATCGTTGCCATGGGATGTTCAATTTCTCCAAATTTCTGTTGAGTAAATTAAATATGTTCTCTCCAGTACTCAAAACTTCTTGCATTGCTGGTAGCGATAGTAATTGCGTGACGATTTTTCCAAGAGACCCGTCATAATATCTCACTACAACTGGATACAGTTGACTGGTTGTTGTGTCACTGCTGCCGTCCGTGCTCAATGAAAAATAACCCAGCGATAATTCCAAGGCTAAACACTTTGACGTGTCATTTGAAAGGGTTTCGATTATGGCAGTGGTTTTTGTGCGGCCTGATCCGTACTTGTTGGCGATGTTCGAATCCGGAAATGCAGCTTTGCAAAGTGGACCAATATGATCCGAAACAGCAATTGGAAGATTGTGCTCAACAAAGTTTGCAAAAAGTGTCTCTGCCTTTATCACTGCATTATCTTCGCCTGTACTCACTACAAATTCACGCATAGATTTATGATTTCCAATAGATTTTGCAAATTGTTGATATTTTTTTGTACCTACATGAACGATGCAATCGTGACGTCCACCGTGTTTCACTAAGAAATCAGTCCGGCAATATTCACAGTAGACATGCGAGTCAGAGATTTGACTTGTTTTAATAAAAGGCCATTCTGTAGTGTATTCCTGTATATTTCTGGCAGGATAGTCGACTTCTTTTAGACGGAGGAGAGTAGGACATTTGTTTTATATCTGGCTGGTGATGAAACCTGAACGATTGTATAGGGCAACATTTGCGCGGCAGTTCCTCTAGGACCCCCTACACCGGTTGCTAAGCAACCCGGCTCACCGCTACTAGTACGTTAGGTAAAATGCCAGTGAAATATATTAAGAATAATATGTATATATAAATAGACAGGAAAACACACACATGGTAGCCTGTTGAAACAATGGTTTGTATGTATATTTATAGGCTATACGTATATATTTTTATATATAACGTTATATAACATATATATATATATTTTTTTCGTAGTATCAAACCCTTCGTCATAGCACCGTATTTTACCCTCCAAAATCATAGCACTTGGCATCTCTGTGAACCGCTTAATGGAGTAAAGCACTAAAAATGAATGGGATTTTTTTTTTTTTTTTTGACGGCTCACTGGACAGAAAGACGCTTACTTTGATACCGTCAAAGTGAGTTCCAGTATCACACACGAGTCTGCTGCGTGCTGAACACGCCTCTTCTGCTACAGACAATAACAACAACTAAAACCCACCAATTTCGACGGAAATGCTGGATTGCTGCAAGCCTATATCAAGCTAAGTATGATCACGATAATAAATAAGATCTATAGATATTATTTGGGGAGCCAGGTCCATGAAAAATCTGTTAGTCGAATGAGAAAATCTGTATTTGCATTTAAATAATGATATTATGTGGAGATTGGAACTAAGTTTTAGGCTACCAATAATCAATATAATAATTAGAATTAATAGTGGAGCATATGCTGTCACTGTTGGGTAGATTTTCTATGGAAGGTTTCCAGCCCAGAATAAAGAAAAATAGACTCTCTCACTCTCTAAAACAGAAGGGCTATCCTTGCCTGTTCTTGAGAAATATTATTTGGCTGCAAGGCTATTGGTGCAATACTGCATTTTAAAAAATGTTAATGCGGGATGTACCCACCATATGGGAAAATAATCTGACTATGCACATCTCCTGGTCCCCCAAAAATTGTTTAAACATTTAAAATAAATTGTATTTTGCCTACACTAAATGCCTGGTATAATGTTTACATTTTTTTAGGATTAGACAATAATTATGTAAAACTGGAGAACAAAGATATTTCGTCCACAAAATAGAAAGTATGGCATCAACACACTGCAGGACATCTCAAGATGGCACACTTATTCTTTGACAAGCACAGTCAAGCACAATACAATAGCCAAGGCACTGAGTTCTTTCAAGTCCTCAAAAATGACCACAATATAGCCTACACACTAATAGCATACACCCAATTGAAGAAATATTATTGCTGCATGCCAAGCCAGATAGAATCTTCTCCAAAATGTTTAATATTCTAATATCTAATAACAAAATATTTAGAATACAAAACATGATTTAAGAGGATCAGAGCAGGACAGTTGGAAACATGTTAATACTATCAGAATAGCTTCATGTAAACTAATTATTTTTTAACTGATAAAAAAAAAAAAAAAGGAGGGGGTTTATGAATTTAAAATTTTATGTTTTAATAATTCAACTTAAATAACACTGGCTGAAAACGTAAAAATAGCAAAATGTGTACAAAGGTTAAAAACAAACTAAATAACCTCTCAACAGCACTCATTACAACAATACCTATTGCCTTTCTAAACAGAATAAAAGACCATAAATGAAATCAATCCACATCACTGATGTTGGTGTGACGTGAAGGGCAGCCAGCTTTCTCACATCTTGCTTGACAGCGAGTTTCAACACTGGTTCAGCTCCTCAATCACCATCTGCTGCCGCGCTGAAGAGCTCCGTCTATAATGGGACCGGACTACACTTCTGCATTACCTGAATCTTAGGTGCACAAGACATCTACTATTAAGTTACATTATATGTATTAGTCTAACATTAAACCTACATATAATATGTTGAAGGTTTATTCTAAATGCTTTTATTTTATAAAAAACGAACGTTACTGTAGCCTACTGTATTTGAGTGCTGTTTCTTTTATTAATTAAACGCTTTTAGCAAATCATAATTAAAAAAAACCTATAAGTACACAAAAAAAAAAAAGAATCAAAAAGCACCTGAAAAAAAAAACCTGGAGCCTACCAAAATATATTGCAAATTATACCTATATACAATAAAGCACAAAGCCATCGTATTAAATTGTATGCATAACATTTAAATAATAAATGACAAAATAGCAAGTCACAAATAAAAAACACCACAACAATTTGCATGCAATAAAATAAAGAACGGAAGACTTTATATTATAGCCTAGTAAAAACAGATGTGCAGTGTCTTGGTAAACACTGATATGCTATTAAACACATTTCGCTTTGTATTATGCGCTTTCAGTTATTTTTAGCATATCGAGATCTTGCTAGGAACGCAGGGAGGCAGTGCTTGTTTGGAGCAAATGCTATTTTTCATCAAATCTGTTTGGACAGTGTTTGTCATTTTTGGAAGGGAAAAAACAAGAGCTCAGCTGTTATACTAATTTTTCACTTAGTTTATTTTAGAAATGTTGAACTGAATCAACACGTATTATTATTATGCGATAACATTCTTTAAAAAACATAATTTAAATCGCCCTCACCAGTTGTCACGTCAATTTCAGTGCCTGGTGCTGTTTGTCAATTTCAGTACTACTCGAATTTCTGGTTTCGCTAAAGTGCTCATGCAGACGCAATAAAAGCAAAAGCTGCGTTAGGAACATTAAACAATAAAGTATTGGGGACAAATAAAATAGGCTACTATTCAAGATAAATAACAATGAAGAGGGAGTGTTAAACGGCGTTTCACCAAAAATAGTGGGTGGACTCCGTCCACCCTTCCAAAAAAGTGAGTGGACGGCGTCCACCCCCCAATCTAACACTGGCTGACACCCTGGGATCCTTCAAGAAGCTGCTTGATGAGATTCTGGGATCAATAAGCTACTAACAACCAAACGAGCAAGATGGGCTGAATGGCCTCCTCTCGTTTGTAAACTTTATGTTCTTATGTCATTGGGTATTTGCGTGGAAATCACTTATTAGAAAGATATTGGGAGCTATTGGCCTGGAATCAACTATCCTCTACTCGTTATTGGTATCAAAAAAAGATAGCAGCAATTGTATGCATGTATGACCTCAATGAGGCTATTCCATAAAATATTTGATGCCCGTTGAGTAGTTATTTGACTTGTATTAAACATGTTAGATTGCAGGGTTCACCCGATTAGCACAAATCTTGGATTAAGTAATGGTAATTTGGTTACAGTAATCCAAGATTAGTTCTAAACTGTGTTTTTGAAACCAGCCAAGAATGAGGTTAGAGTGTGCTTAACTGCATACAACAAAGGGAAATTATGGGGTTGGAAGGGAGATATGATTAACTGACAAATGTTTTAATGTGTGGTGCCATTAGAAGATACTGTAGGATTGTCTCCCTATCGTTAAATAAATACGGTAACATTGATTCTTAGTCCTTTACATGTTCAGTCAAGACCCTATTTTTGCTTTTTACTTCAACAAAACAAGCATTTACCAATAAAGATTATTTAAGAACAGAGAAGTTTTATTTGTCACCGGGATCAAATACATAAAATATATATATTTTAACACCAAGACGTATGTTATTGGAAATGTCAACAGTTCACACGGTATTGCAAAAGTAAGCTTCGTATGTTATTACACATGTAGCATTTGTACAAAAAAAGATTTCTTCACTTACCTAAAACATTTTGAAAACTGTAAATAACTTGTTTAAAAAAAACTACTTTGAGAAGTCTATGTCACTGACATACAAGTTTCCTCCAAAACCATCAAAATACAGTAATCAGGTCACACTTAAAATAAACTGACTTACATTTAGTAGAACTATGAATAAGACAAACATTACTGTAGCTTTTATTAGGCAGCATTGTAATTATACTGAAGCCTCATTAAGAGTGAAGATAGCTTTAATACGTTATGTGGCTAAACCTTTACATCTTCTCCTAACTTTTATTCAGTACTTTTTCTTGAGGTGTCTGGTGAGTTGGATTACACTAAGTTTTAGCTACGATCATGGCCGGCCTTAGGGCAAGGTGGGTGAGGCGACAGCCTAGGGCCCCCACGCTCAACCGGACTGCCGTGAGATTTAATGTGCTTGTTACGTGCGAGTAAAACGTTCAGGGGTTCAAATTTACTTTACCACATATACCGCCAACAACATTAAAACCTAGTGTCAGTAAACCTGCTTAATAGTTTTTTTTGTATACCCTAGCAACCAGAGGATGATAGTTTCTCATTGAGTCTAGACTACTCACATAACTCACCCACACACATCCACATCTACATACACAGGAGAGAAGGTTCTTGCGTGTCGTGTGGGAAAGTGGTAGCAAACATGCTCTTTCATACAGTTATCAATTATATCTTTCTTCAGCAAGTAAAAAAGGTATGTGGGCCAAAAGAAAGTATACAACAGGTAACACTACATTGTAAAATAATGGTTTCGTGTTCGCAAGCCTTCATTAAAACGCGAAAGTAAAGCTTTGGTAGTTCATAAACACGTTGATTAAAAAAAATACTCCTGCTTTGGTTAGATGCATATAAATCACAGATTTATGTTAAAACCAAATCAGTTGTTGCAGCTAACGTAAATCGAATACATTAATACAATTCAATGAATTCATGAGCTATTGTTTCATTAATATGTCGAACGTTTGGGCTCCTCAGATCTGCCGTCACAGGTTTCTTAATCCTATAGCAATTTTGGTGTTTAGCGATTATATAAAAATATACAGCATGATTGTTTCTAATACCAATCATCGTTTTGTGAATTAGATTTTAATTTTTACCTAGTAATATACCCTATTTCTGAATGGATAAATAATGATGACAATTAAACTACATTTACCCATATCTAAAATACCCTCTTTAAGTACGTTTGTTTTAGAATTTTTTTAAATATTAGTGTGTGATTAGACATGGGGCACATTTTGTTAATATTTACTGTTTTAACAGACTAAAAACTAATTGAGGGATGGAATTGATCAATGACGTGCTTGCGCTCAATGATGACCCAAAAAAGTTTGTCAAATTGGCGATACTGTCAAATGAGAGCGAAGTTGCCAAGAATTTAGAATACTCAAATTTGACAATGGACTTTGTTGCCGCTAAAGCTAGGAAAATGTATTTGTAATGTATGTTCTTCCGTAATTTAGAAAATAAAATGAAAAAAAAAGAATGAATGTACATAGGGGCATTGCACACCGTGTCAAGTGTCAAAGATGGATTTTTTTTGTTATTTATTTATTTCTGCCTGGTTATTCTAGCCTCTGACCTGTCAGAACCCACTTAGTCAGGCATTACAGTATTTTTCAATTGGTCCACTGGGGCATGGTCATTTTAGAAAAAAGTGAATACATGATATGTTTTAAATAGACTGGAATTCTGAGTGCTTTAAAGTTGTGAATTATATAAAAGTAACAAACAAACAGAAACAAATATTCATTAACATTTTAATATAATTAATATTACTTACCACATCTTAACGTTAGTATATGTAGGTGCATATGATTACATGATGCACCTATATACATACTAAGACACGGTTGCTACTGTAGCATTCATTTAATGTTCTGGACCTCACACTTAATCATCACCTCCTAGGGTCTCACACAGCCTAAGGCCGGCCCTGGCTGCGATAATCCACCTGCGTGGGAAAAGGAGTAGCACTTGAGACTTGTTCTCTACAGGATGTTGGGTAAAAAGAAGTTATTCAATTGTAAATGACCGTTTCCTTCATGTTGTTCATAGGAACACAAACACGGCATCATTACATACCGTAATTACGATATTTGTGATGCCGCAAAACAGGTACGGTGTCAATACTGTAATGTACCTAAACTACGGTAAACTGCAAACCCAGTATACCGACTCAACCCTATGTTGGACCTCTCCCTTCCAATTACTGGCCAGGTCAAACCCACCCTACTTAAAACTCAGATTGACAAGATTAGACTCCATAGGTCGTATGGTTAGACATTAAAATACTCTTGTTGAAGAATAGCATATGCTAAAAACAAATCATTCAGAAATTGCCATCTGAGGTTTAAGTTGGTTGATCTTATTACAAAACCAGAATTACAGGCACTTAGGACCACTACCTTGGTACCAACGAGTGTGTCCTGTAATGTACTCTCCCATCATAGCTGTAACTCCAAAATTAGCGCTGGTATCATGAAGCAGATAACTTACATCCACAGCATAAATACAGACAGACCGCACCATATATTCAAAGACCGACATGCACTGTAGCTTGTGCTGAATGTCCTCACCAAGTTTGTCATTAGGTATGCAAATGAGACGTTATATAAAATTGTCAAATATAAATTACTGATTTACATGACATGATAATTTCTTGTATTCTTCAGGTACATGTAACAAAAAACTGTGACATTGACAGTACAGATAAACAGCTCCATTAAAAAAAAACACAATCTGATACTCAAGAATTTATGCTAAATAATGTTTATACCAAGTTACATCACTTTAGGAAGCACTTCCAGGTATATGGAAAAATGAATAGTGTATATAAAAACAACAATATATGTATAAGACACGACATTAGAACCACCTCCACTATATCCCTGTCGCTGGGAATTTTTTAGAACACCATATAATATGCACTCAGTACTTTGGTGCCAAGGAATATAAATGTTTTGGCAATTTAAATATTGAGTATCAAATTAAAACTGTAACCAGTTTTAAAGCCATTCTGAATTTCAGCCTTCTTGACACTGGTCTTGTCAGTCACTTAAGATGTCACATGAACTTATGAATATTACCATTAGAGCAGCAAAAAAAACCATGGAATCAAATGCAATATTGCTGTACACTTGCCTTTACTATGTTAGTACTGCTCGAACTCAAGTTCAGTCAATAGTTTTTCTACATGCTTCATTCGAAATTGGTCAGTGAAGACACTGATAAAGACTACTGGTCTTCAAAGATGTTTGTTTAAAGAAAATGTTTTGCAGTTTTTGTCATGTTGAAAATTTTGTCAGGATATTATTTTTGATATTTGGGTGTTTAATACCTTAAAGAATTTGAGAACAGCAGAAACAAATTAGCATAACTGGTTACCATTTTTGTCTGCAAATAAAATAGTATAAAAAAGTAATTATTAAATTATTTGTTAAAGGACTGATGTTCACTCTGCCTTCAGATAGTGTTTCTACAACACAATAGGCCATACAGAGGCAAGACTTGAAATGTATGGTATGGTTAAATTATGTTCTTGTCCTCAGGATCACTATTTTTGTATTTATACATGGAGATTATTCAGCCGTTGAAGATTAGTTGCAATTGTCAGTGTCAATAAAGAAATTGGGACAAGAATAGTGCAATGTAAGCATTAAAGTTCAGGCTGATGACAATGTTTTACTGAGATACAGATATTAATGCTGAGAAACACCTCCAATGTAGTTAAATTAAATGTAAAAAAAATCGGCCATCTACTGAAACGCGTTTGGATGTGCATGTAGGCATATCTTACTCATTGGCTACCTATTTAACGCAACTACAACTTGACCTCCAATATAACCTCTTATGCAATACAATAAACCCTACACATTAGTCCAGCTAAGTATTACCTATATAAGGTTAAAGAACATGAAATCGTAGTCATCGTGTTTTGTTTTTACCTCCATCTCTCTCTCTGACTCTGTGTGTATGGGTAGTTTTCGCCTTGCCATGGCCCGTGTTGTCACTGTGTTTGTTTTCAGGACTGTCAGACCTCCGCAGCATTTTGCACGGCGGTGTGGGATCTGTAGAATCTCGCATCTTTTCATGACGGTGATCACCACTGGCAGGATGACTCTTTGATGGGTATTTAAGAGTCTGTAACACAAGTTTTAAGACTTAAAACAAAGGCAAAAACTTAACTTATTAATTACTGCACCGCATACAGGGCTTAAATAAAGTACATTTAAATGTAATTTAATACATATGATTAACATAACTGAATGCATTCTCTCAAACTTTGACAAGTATCTAGAGTTCAAAGGCATGCATGAAAATATTTTGTTTTGTGCTGCGTGTCATCCGAGATGCACGTCACTAATGTAAAGCTTACTGTTTAAACGCCACATCAAACGCAAAAGCATTTTAAGCATACATGCACATCAATACATTCATTTCCAAAACAAAGTTAATATTTTGTTACAGCATCAAATGCAAATAAACTTGTATGTAACTAAACGGTACTTGTTACTTATAAGATGTCAACAAATACTACATCCAACAATAACACGGTAATGTTACAGTTCAGCATTTAACTTGATAATATTTAAATACTAGCAACATTTCATTTTTTTTTTTAATCAGATATACTTGCATTACTGCAACACAGGCCTTGCACAAAACGAAAAATTGCATTTTTTTTCATTATTATTCAACGTTCTAAATCGTTCGCAGTCGGGCTGGCTATGAAACGATGTTACATTTGTCAGAATAACTTTTCTCTTCATATTTTTATCTTGGGATTGTTACTTTTCGCTTTATTTTTCCGCACCGAGGCCTGTAGGTGCTCCAAAAGCCTGCGCTAGAGTACCCCCGTCTTTTAATCTTATTTCTGTTTCTTGTACCTGGTAGGGTTGGGAATCCCTTCGGTCGGTACACCTAGAAATAGAAAAAGGAAAAAAAAATAATTAAAGGGCGTCAACTAACAAGCGAATGTGCGTAAACATTACAAGAGAGTTGCAAAGCCAAAGCTGCTTCCTTAAGTTTCTACTTATTTTGGTTTCCAACAAAAATGGCGGATTTGTCAAAGCGGAGAAGGGAGAAAAAAATCTGAATAAAAATATTGAGCTGTTTACCCATCACTGAGTCTCGGTTGTTTCCTTGCATACATTACCATCAATGCCGTGTGTGTGTGTAGAGTGGATGTGAAAGATAAACTACTTTGTTTAGCTTTTTTTTCTTAGCGTTGCTGTATTTGCTATTATTTGTATACTTTTTGTGCATGTGAGATGTTTTTACGGCTTCACTAAACGGAAGAGCGCCCTCGGTCCATCTCCCACTCGCACACACTGAACTAAGCGCCTATCTACACAACAACGAAGCTCAGCCCCACAGCCGCTCCGCCTCCCCCTCCGAGAACTACATCCGGGACACTATGACACCAACCTCGACAAACTCCGACAACCACTTTCCGGTAGCCGAAGCCGGGTAGCAAGCGCTTTCGTAAATGCGTCACTCTCTCGCTGTCAGATCCAAAGTAAACGGAGAGCGAGTTGCTATTCACAGTGGGTGTTTTCCTGGTAGGGTTCATTCATTTCAAAGAGCATTCTTCTTCACTTTTACGCGCACGTAGTAATATTGTTGTTGTTGGCTGGGTGTAGTGATTATGACTGTATTGCGTTTTTTGATTACATATGAACAAGTAAGCATATTTGAAAAAATCTGCTGCAAACTGAACAAGACTGAAAATATTGGCCTTCTTCAGAACAAGACGTATTTTTGTATACACTGCGACATCTATCTAGTACTGCAGTAGTACTGTGCTCTGCATTGCAAAATACTGAAAGTACTTTTCACGTGTTTGTTCCTCGCAAAGCACGTTACACGTTCCCCGTTTGTTCTCCAATGCAGCTGGATAGCTAGCACGGCACTGTGCTTTTGCTGTTAACACTGTCGTGACGTTTTCAACACTTCAAACCTTTTCAGCTTCGCAGTGTCTGTTGTGAACTCTCTTGAATTACTTATTTTTAAATGCAAAATATGTCCTTTTTTTTCCTGTTTAAAACGTTCATTGCTGTATTGTAATTGCAGGGCTCTAAGTAAACATTGGGAACCTAAATAAAATCCTATAATACATGGTTAGGAGCAAAGGTGCCCTCGCCCCACATATACACACATATGTGGAAACTGATAGAGGGGCATAAGTGCATGTAACATGATTCATATGAAAGCTCGTGATGAGATCTACCCAGTACCAAAAGGACCTAAATGAAATCACAAACTGCATTGAATAAAGTGAGAATTAGTGCGAGGAGGGCTTAAGTGTACATACGCCCTGCTGGCACTGAGTATTGCATTGTGGGGTGGATCATGTGACCGCAGATAGGACAAAATGGCTGAAATGAGAAGTAAATAAAAGTATTGTGTAAAACAAAATCTATCTGCAGAGGATATTTTACTTAATTTAATGGAAGAATCAGACAAAGAATCACCTTCAGAATCAGAGCTGGACAATGGCGGTACATTATTATATCACTGTACTTTTTAAGTATGAGTCATGTTATATGGCTGCATGTGTAAACATTTGACCTTACCTTCCTTTATATGTTAATGATAAATAATGGTTTATTAGCTATGTTAAAAAAAAATCCAATATTAAAATACATTAAGTTGATTAAACATATTAACAGAGTAATGTGTAAGTCATAAAGAAAATCCTACTGTCATCTTATTTTAAATGGTGTATTGTAATAATGATAGCTAGATTAATGTGTAGTGCAATATGAGTAGCTTTGGATACAAATACAGTATACATTGCACAGTATAAGTGGCATCTAAATATCTATTTAGGTATTGAACAGTATTTGTGTTTTTAGAGTCCAAATCAGACGAGACAGATCCAGCAATCTTATCAGATGTGAGAGACCATAGAGAAAGATCAACAATGGAGAAGGGTCAGCCAGCATTACAGGGCCTACACAAAGCAGCTGACTGAGCAATTAGAACGTTGTGAGTTTACTGCTTTGCCTTTAAGCCAGGACACATGTAATGGAGGTACCATCTCAGACAGAAATGATCCCATTCAATTAGATCAGCAAAGAGGAAGAAAGAGACAGAGAAACCCAGAAAACCACAAAAAGGATAAGAAATGCAAAAGATTAAGAAATACAGGACAAGAGTTATCAGGTGTGCAGCATGTAGATATACTGCAGTTCAAATGTTCAAGAGTTAGACAGATAAAGGATTTTTGAAAGTTTTGGGGTATGGCTGACAAAACCAGGCAGCAAGATTTTAAAATAAACCATGTCTTCAAAAGGGCAAAGAGGCAGCCCACAACAAAGGCTAGCTCAAAAAGGCAAAACACTTAGAGTACAGTCTCACTCTGGATGATAGGAAAGTTAGAGTTTGCAGGACATTTTTCTTAAGACCCTTGACATCTCTGAAAAATGTTTCCAGGTGTGCTCTTACCAGTACAAGTGATACAAGAATTAGTAAGCGTGATGCGCAAGGTAACCATTCTCCATGGAACAGAATTCCAGAAGACAAAAAGAACACAATGAGAGAACACATGAATTAATTTCCATAAATGGATTCACACTACAGCAGAAAATATACTAGCTGGCAGTACCTTGAAACAAGGATGCATGAGCTTTACAAAGAAAGGTGAAAATGAATGGAAGATCACAGCAGAAAAGGAACATACATACAGAGAAGTGTACAACACAGAATTCTACCTGTCATTCCATATGCCTAAAAAGGATGCATGCACATTTTGTGAAGGATACACCTCTCAGACAGTGGAAAATCTGAATGCATTTGCTGCCCATCAGTGAAGAAAATCTCAATCCAGACAACATGAAGAAAGAGATAAAGAAAACGCACAACAAAATCCACCATTAAAGGTTGTCACTTGATCTGGAGCAGGTTTTGACTACTCCCTGGACTAATGTAAGCAGTTTGTGTTCTGCTCGCAAGTTTAGCACTTATAACCTAAGAGTTTATGAAGTAGAAAGTAAAGATGTTCACTGTTTTATGTGGCATGAAGCAGAAGAGGGGTGCAGATCTTCTAAAGTTAACACCTGTGTTTTTCACTACCTGCAAGCATTGCATTCCCATGTGAAGAATGTTCTTTTTTCTGACACTTGTGGAGGCCAAAACTGAAATGTCTTTCGTACAATGTGCTACATGCACCATTTTCTGTGATTGGCTACAAATTCATGGAATCTGGTCATAGCCAAATGGAATGTGATAGTGTCCATGCAGCAGTGGAGACAGCTAGAAAGAGAGTTTCGATTTACACTCTAGATGGGTACTATGCTTTTGTCAGAGCTGCCAGATCTCAGCCATACCATGTGCTCGTATTGTGTCATGGGGATTTCATAGACTTTAAATCATTAGCAAAAGACCGGGTAAATAACAGAAAAAATGATGAAGCTGGACTGGCTGTCAGATAGCAGAACATCGTTACAAGAAATAACATCCAGGTACAGTTTTGTTCAAATATAGTTTGGTTAATCAGGCTTTCCACAAGATAACAATTTTGAACTAAACAAGGGTGCATCATTCCAGAAGCAAAGGCGTTGTGGGTAGTTTGTATGAGAATGAATGCAAATGACTTGCTTTGCAGTGTACCACAACCCTCCCATGAGGCCTACAGGTCTGTAAATACTGCTGAAAGTGCACATAGGTAAATGATTTTGAAACAGGACATATCAAATTGGCCATCTAGCAGTGTTTTGTTTTTTTTTCAGTTGTATTGCAACTGGAGAAGTTAGCTTTAAAAATGATTTGAAAATGAAATCAAAGTTAAACTAAAATGCATAAAAAAGTGTTTGATTATACAGTTGCAATAAGTTTAAGGTTAGCCATTAAACTACAAATGTTAAAAGTACAAAGAAAATGTACATTTTCCACATATGCCTCTGATTCTAACTCTGTTTTATCTATGGGTATCAATTCCAATTTGTGCTAATGTGGCATATATCTGACTTCTAAGCAACATTTCTGATGCTGTTCATAGTTTTTAAAGTTTAAAATGTCTAAATGTTGGAAACCCTTTAATTTTGTTGAAGATAATAATGTCACTTAACACCCCTCTGGTTCTGAACCCACGAGTGGCTAAAGATATAAAACTAAGAGGGGTGGCACAGCTTGCATGCTTACAACGTAATGACCATCTCTGTACCTTTTGAACTTAAAGAGCCCTGGTATTTTATATCAAGTACATTACTATCTGAATATTATAAACTCTGCTTGATGACAATTTTCGTGTTTATTTGTATAACATTATGTATAAATGACTCTAACAAAAATATATCATGCAAAGAAAACCAATGTATAAATGACACGTGAAATAAATAACTATTGTACAGAAGAGGGGTTTTCTCTTTCCTTTAACAGATAATGTTATGGGTTGCAGGTTTATTTTACACAATTTTTTTTCTACTGTCCTGTGATATTGTATGAATTATAATTTAGTTTTCTAGTTCATTCAAAATTACAGTATATTTGAATATTTGTTTATATTATGAAATACATTTTCGAACATGAAAAACCCATGTTTGTCCCAGAACTAAAAAATATGAGTTCAGATGACTTATGGATTGCGTTTAACAGCCCTATATAAAACAAAGACATTGGCGAAAAAAAAAAAAAAAAACTTCTTGCTGAAATTGTATTACCATATTTATTTTTAGTACTACTGTTTATTGTAAGTAACCTGCGAGCTTATCTTGTTTGCTGAGTTATTTAAATATGACAAAGATAATAAAACAAATATGTGAGTTTTTTTTGTTTGTTTTTTAATTAATCTAATCTTTAATGTGTTTGATAATGGTTGTAGTGGTGCTCGCATGCATATTTCCCTTAACATGTAATGTTACCCTATGCAAATACAGATCTTCCTTTGTGAGATTGCCCTATATTTTCAGACACACTAAAAAGCTGTTGTGCTGACTGCACAACAACTGTGCAGAATTTAAACAGATCCTCTGCAGTTCAATACATTATTGTTTTAAAATGCAGGCTCCATGCAGGTTGCAAATGGTATGCTGTTTAAATATACTTGAGCTGGTAAAATGATAAAGATTTGTATCTATTTTGTTTATAGTGTTAAAAGCGAACATGAAAATATAACAGAAAAACTGTGCTTCAGCTTACACAATGTATTTAAAATATTTTTGCAGGTACGTGCTTTCCTAAAATACCCTACAGTTTAGCGATAATGGGAATTTAAGCATTTGATAAAAATAATTACGGAGGATGCTCAGATTCAAGTAAGTTAACCCTATGCGGCCCAATGGGGGGGGGGGGGGGGGGAGTTTAGGTCGGCCAGGGTGTCCTCGGCTCACAGCGCACCAGCAACCCCTGTATACTGGCCGGGCGCTTGCGGGCTTGCCTGTAAGCTGCCCAGAGCTGCGTTGTCCTCTGACGCTGTAGCTCTTGGGTGGCTGCACAGTGAGTCCGCAGTGTGAAAAAAAGCAGTCGGCTGACGGCACACGCTTCGGAGACAGCGCGTGTTCGGCTTTGCCCTCCCAAATTAGCCAGGAGTGGTAGCGGTGAGCTGAACCTAAAAATAATTGGACATATCACATATCAAATTGGGAGAAAATAATAAAAATAATTGGCAACGACTAAATAAATAATAAAAAAAAAACCTAGGCATAATTAGGTATAGGAACATATCCACGGCGGTAAAGGGTTAAATGCTATTTGACATACAAATGCATTATCCTTATCTTATTATTGTGTGTGTTGTTTTTATTAAAATTCCATTTTTAGGTCATTATTGAACTTATACACCATCTGCTGGCTGTTATTTAATTCTACACAACATCCAAATTGCCTAGTGGTCAGGCAATTATTTTGCACTGTGACCTATGTAAGCTTAACAGAAATGCAAATTACTCAATAGACACACAAATAATGATCCACAATCATGATAATGAGGGTTGCAGTGAGCACCGCCTCAGCCTGTGCATCGGCGGCACTTACAGCCCAGAGGTGAGGCGAGTTAGGAGTACAGCGAGAAGTAGGTACTGTATGAGATTTGTGGAGCACAAAAATCTAAACTAAACATGTTTTTTGGCAGCAATATGGTGTGTTGTAGCTGTAAATCGCTGCACGCATCCTTACATCTTCCCCTAACATTGGCAATTCTGTTTTAGTCTCAGCTGCCTTAAATTATCTTTCACGGGATATTCATCACCTTTAACCTTCTATGACCCAGCATCAGCATTCTAAACCATTTAAAACATAACTACAAATCTGACTAAAGTTAATACATTGAAAACCTCTACCACCACCTACAAAATAAATACACTGAAAACCTCTACCACCACCACCACCACCCACAAAATAAATACATTGAAAACCTCTACCACCACCCACAAAATAAATACATTGAAAACCTCTACCACCACCTACAAAATAAATACATTGAAAACTTCTACCACCACCTACAAAATACATACATTGAAAACCTCTACCACCACCACCACCACCCACAAAATAAATACATTGAAAACCTCTACCATCACCACCACTGTGACAAGGATGACCAAGGTTGAGGCTCAGAGACAGTTTAAAGTTCAAAATAAAGCTTTTTAATAAACAAAAAATACAAAATAAACAGGCACGAGGGCCAAACAAAAAGGTTTCAAACACAAAATTAAAAAATAAACACAAAACTAAACTTACAAATAAAGTTTCCAGGCTGGGCGTTGCCTTCACTGGATCAAAACTAACAAAATAACAAATACTTCTTCCTCTCCTTCTGGAACTCTCTCCTCCAAATGGGAGGCTGAGGCCTCCTTTTATGCCAGATGGCTGAGTCCTTAATTGAATGATTAATGGGTTGATTGCTCCCACCTGACACAATCAACCTGGGCAGGGAGAAAAATTTAACTCCTTCCCTGACAGTATTTCTAAGGGCAGAGCCCTGCTCTGCCACATACCTCCCTCCACGTACAAAGTACGGAGGCCGCAATTGGCCAAACTCCCCCCCCCCCCTTTGAACCCAAGCCCTCCCCCCAAGAGTCCCCTTATGTCCCTTGGGTGGGACATTTCAACGGGCGGTGGTGGGTGGGGTTGATGTCGGCTCCCCCAAGCTTTCTTCAACAGCGGGGGCCCCGGACCTTCCAAGAACATGAACGCTGGCAGGGAGCTTGGACCCTCCAGCAGGAGCAGCGATGGTGGCACCTCTAGTGGCAGAGGCGGGAACGGCGGCCCGGCTCCCTCTGGTGGCGGAGGCGGGAACGGCGGCCCGGCTCCCTCTGGTGGCGGAGGCGGGAACGGCGGCCCGGCTCCCTCTGGTGGCGGAGGCGGGAACGGCGATGCTGGTCCTTCCGGCGGCGCTGGACCCTCTGGACCCCCTGGCCCCTCTGGCGACGCTGGACCCTCTGGCGGCGCGGACAGGCAGGCAACCCCAAGCAATGCGGACAGGCAGGCAACCCCAGGCGATGCGGACAGGCAGGCAACCCCAGGCGATGCGGACAGGCAGGCAACCCCAGGCGATGCGGACAGGCAGGCAACCCCAGGCGATGGAGGGAGAGACAGCTCCGGCTGTTCCCCCTCTGCTGGCGGTGGAGGGAGAGACAGCTCCGGCTGTTCCCCCGCTGCTGGCGGTGGAGGGAGAGACAGCTCCGGCTGTTCCCCCGCTGCTGGCGGTGGAGGGAGAGACAGCTCCTGTTGTTCCCCCGCTGCTGGCGGTGGAGGGAGAGACAGCTCCGGCTGTTCCCCCGCTGCTGGCGGTGGAGGGAGAGACAGCCTGTATTCTTCCCCTGCGGGTCCCTTCAGCACTGGACCTGTGGGCTTCCCCTTCTCGGGCCGTGGACGCACCGACTCCTCCCGTTCGGGCCGTGGACGCACCGACTCCTCCCGCTCGGGCTCCTCCCTCTCGGGCTGTGGACGTTCGGGCTCCTCCCTCTCGGGCTGTGGACGTTCGGGCTCCCCCCTCTCGGGCTGTGGACGTTCGGGCTCCCCCCTCTCGGGGCGACGGCAGCGGCTCCCCCTCTCTGGGCGACGGCAGCGGCTCCCCCTCTCTGGGCGACGGCAGCGGCTCCCCCTTCTGGCTCTCGGGACGGCGGCTCCTCCCCTTCTGGCTCTCGGGACGGCAGCAGCCCCCCTTCTGGCTCTCGGGACGGCGGCTCCTACCCTTCTGGCTCTCGGGACGGCGGCTCCTCCCTCTCTGGCTCTCGGGACGGCGGCTCCACCTTCTCTGTTTGAATGACTGGGGCCTCTCCCATATCTACCGCCAGGTAGTTAACGACCATGAGGGCAAGCTCTGCGAAGGACACCGGGTGATGCTGTTCCTCCCACTTTTCCCACCTCCCCCCATCTCGACGCCACAGCATGTTGATAACTATGGGGATGTCGTGGAAGAGGTCCGCCTCAGGGTGCATTAACCAGTCCCATATTTCCTGGGATGGTGGAGAAGGTGGTGGCACTGGAGGTAGTGGGGTGGCCCCTGATGCCCGGGGTGAAAACTGCACTTCTTCCTGGGCCTTATTGTAGGGGCATCCTGCCCAGTTGTGGCCGTCCTCCTCACAACGGCCACACCAGTCTGCCGGTGGCACTTCTGGGCAGGACCTCCAGCGGTGGTCCACCTTCCCGCACCAGGAACACCAGGGGAAGAGGCTGGCCGGGTCCTCCAGTGGTGGCTGTTGTTGCAGCAGCTTACATTTCTTCGGCTGCTACATCTCCTGCCTTTGCCGCTGTCTGCTCTTCTTCCCCATTTCTTTTTTTTTTTTTCCAAAAAAAAACAAAAAAAAACCTCAAAATTCAAAAAACAAACAAACAAAAAAAAAATACTGCCCTGAGCCTCCAGGTAGCGTTGTCCCACTTCTGAGCACCAAATGTAACAAGGATGACCGAGGTTGAGGCTCAGAGACAGTTTAAAGTTCAAAATAAAGCTTTTTAATAAACAAAAAATACAAAATAAACAGGCACGAGGGCCAAACAAAAAGGTTTCAAACACAAAATTAAAAAATAAACACAAAACTAAACTTACAAATAAAGTTTCCAGGCTGGGCGTTGCCTTCACTGGATCAAAACTAACAAAATAGCATACACAGACAAATACTTCTTCCTCTCCTTCTGGAACTCTCTCCTCCAAATGGGAGGCTGAGGCCTCCTTTTATGCCAGGTGGCTGAGTCCTTAATTGAATGATTAATGGGTTGATTGCTCCCATCTGACGCAATCAACCTGGGCAGGGAGAAGAATTTAACACCTTCCCTGCCAGTATTTCTAAGGGCAGAGCCCTGCTCTGCCACAACCACCTACAAAATAAATACATTCAAAACCTCTACCACCACCACCACCCACAAAATAAATACATCCAAAACCTCTACCACCACCACCACCCACAAAATAAATACATTCAAAACCTCTATCACCATCACCACCACCCACAAAATAAATACATTCAAAACCTCTACCACCACCACCACCCACAAAATAAATACATTGAAAACCTCTACCACCATCACCACCCACAAAATAAATACATTGAAAACCTCTACCACCATCACCACCCACAAAATAAATACATTGAAAACCTCTACCACCACCACCACCCACAAAATAAATACATTGAAAACCTCTACCATAACCACCACCAACAAAATAAATACATTGAAAACCTCTACCACCACCACCACCCACAAAATAAATACATTGAAAACCTCTACCACCACCACCACCCACAAAATAAATACATTGAAAACCTCTATCACCACCACCCACAAAATAAATACATTGAAAACCTCTACCACCACCCACAAAATAAATACATTGAAAACCTCTATCACCACCACCACCCACAAAATAAATACATTCAAAACCTCTACCACCACCACCACCCACAAAATAAATACATTGAAAACCTCTACCACCACCACCACCCACAAAATAAATACATTGAAAACCTCTACCACCATCACCACCCACAAAATAAATACATTGAAAACCTCTACCACCACCCACAAAATAAATACATTGAAAACCTCTACCACCACCACCACCCACAAAATAAATACATTGAAAACCTCTACCACCATCACCACCCACAAAATAAATACATTGAAAACCTCTACCACCACCCACAAAATAAATACATTGAAAACCTCTACCACCACCACCACCCACAAAATAAATACATTGAAAACCTCTACCACCACCCACAAAATAAATACATTGAAAACCTCTACCACCACCACCACCTACAAAATAAATACACTGAAAACCTCTATCACAACCACCACCTACAAAATACATACATTGAAAACCTCTACCACCACCTACAAAATAAATACATTGAAAACCTCTACTACCACCACCCACAAAATAAATACACTGAAAACCTCTACCACCACCACCCACAAAATAAATACATTGAAAACCTCTACCATCACCACCACCAACAAAATAAATACATTGAAAACCTCTACTACCACCACCCACAAAATAAATACATTGAAAACCTCTACCATCACCACCACCAACAAAATAAATACATTGAAAACCTCTACCACCACCACCACCCACAAAATAAATACACTGAAAACCTCTACCATCACCACCCACAAAATAAATACACTGAAAACCTCTATCACAACCACCACCTACAAAATAAATACATTGAAAACCTCTACCACCACCACCCACAAAATAAATACATTGAAAACCTCTACCACCACCACCACCCACAAAATAAATACACTGAAAACCTCTACCATCACCACCCACAAAATAAATACATTGAAAACCTCTACCATCACCACCACTCACAAAATAAATACATTGAAAACCTCTATCACCACCACCCACAAAATAAATACATTGAAAACCTCTACCATCACCACCCACAAAATAAATACATTGAAAACCTCTACCATCACCACCACCCACAAAATAAATACACTGAAAACCTCTACCACCACCACCCACAAAATAAATACATTGAAAACCTCTACCACCACCACCACCCACAAAATACATACATTGAAAACCTCTACCACCACCACCACCCACAAAATAAATACATTGAAAACCTCTACCACCACCACCACCCACAAAATAAATACATTGAAAACCTCTATCACCACCCACAAAATAAATACATTGAAAACCTCTACCACCACCACCACCCACAAAATAAATACATTGAAAACCTCTACCACCATCACCACCCACAAAATAAATACATTGAAAACCTCTACCACCACCACCCACAAAATAAATACATTGAAAACCTCTACCACCACCACCCACAAAATAAATACATTGAAAACCTCTACCACCACCACCACCCACAAAATAAATACATTGAAAACCTCTACCACCACCACCCACAAAATAAATACATTGAAAACCTCTACCATCACCACCCACAAAATAAATACATTGAAAACCTCTACCACCACCCACAAAATAAATACATTGAAAACCTCTACCATCATCACCACCCACAAAATAAATACACTGAAAACCTCTACCATCACCACCCACAAAATAAATACATTGAAAACCTCTACCATCACCACCACCAACAAAATAAATACATTGAAAACCTCTACCATCACCACCACCCACAAAATAAATACATTGAAAACCTCTACCACCACCACCCACAAAATAAATACATTGAAAACCTCTACCACCACCACCCACAAAATAAATATATTGAAAACCTCTACCACCACCACCACCCACAAAATAAATACATTGAAAACCTCTACCACCACCACCACCCACAAAATAAATACATTGAAAACCTCTACCACCACCACCACCTACAAAATAAATACATTGAAAACCTCTACCACCATCACCACCCACAAAATAAATACATTGAAAACCTCTATCACCACCACCCACAAAATAAATACATTGAAAACCTCTACCACCACCACCACCCACAAAATAAATACATTGAAAACCTCTACCACCACCACCAACAAAATAAATACATTGAAAACCTCTACAACCACCACCACCCACAAAATAAATACACTGAAAACCTCTACCACCACCACCCACAAAATAAATACATTGAAAACCTCTACAACCACCACCACCCACAAAATAAATACATTAAAAACCTCTACCACCACCACCTACAAAATAAATACATTGAAAACCTCTACCACCACCACCACCCACAAAATAAATACATTGAAAACCTTTTCCACCACCACCACCCACAAAATAAATACATTGAAAACCTCTATCACCACCACCACCCACAAAATAAATGCATTGAAAACCTCTACCACCACCACCTACAAAATAAATACATTGAAAACCTCTACCACCACCACCACCCACAAAATAAATACATTGAAAACCTCTACCACCACCACCCACAAAATAAATACATTGAAAACCTCTACCACCACCACCACCCACAAAATAAATACATTGAAAACCTCTACCACCACCACCTACAAAATAAATACATTGAAAACCTCTACCACCACCACCACCCACAAAATAAATACATTGAAAACCTCTACCACCACCACCTACAAAATAAATACATTGAAAACCTCTACCACCACCACCACCCACAAAATAAATACATTGAAAACCTTTTCCACCACCACCACCCACAAAATAAATACATTGAAAACCTCTATCACCACCACCACCCACAAAATAAATGCATTGAAAACCTCTACCACCACCACCTACAAAATAAATACATTGAAAACCTCTACCACCACCACCACCCACAAAATAAATACATTGAAAACCTCTACCACCACCACCACCCACAAAATAAATACATTGAAAACCTCTACCACCACCACCCACAAAATAAATACATTGAAAACCTCTACCACCACCACCCACAAAATAAATACATTGAAAACCTCTACCACCACCACCACCCACAAAATAAATACATTGAAAACCTCTACCATCACCACCACCCACAAAATAAATACATTGAAAACCTCTACCACCACCACCCACAAAATAAATACATTGAAAACCTCTACCATCACCACCACCAACAAAATAAATACATTGAAAACCTCTACCATCACCACCACCAACAAAATAAATACATTGAAAACCTCTACCACCACCACCACCCACAAAATAAATACATTGAAAACCTCTACCACCACCACCACCCACAAAATAAATACATTGAAAACCTCTACCACCACCACCAACAAAATAAATACATTGAAAACCTCTACCACCACCACCCACAAAATAAATACATTGAAAACCTCTACCACCACCACCACCCACAAAATAAATACATTGAAAACCTCTATCACCACCACCACCCACAAAATAAATACATTGAAAACCTCTACCATCACCACCACCCACAAAATAAATACATTGAAAACCTCTACCACCACCACCCACAAAATAAATACATTGAAAACCTCTACCATCACCACCACCAACAAAATAAATACATTGAAAACCTCTACCATCACCACCACCAACAAAATAAATACATTGAAAACCTCTACCACCACCACCACCCACAAAATAAATACATTGAAAACCTCTACCACCACCACCACCCACAAAATAAATACATTGAAAACCTCTACCACCACCACCAACAAAATAAATACATTGAAAACCTCTACCACCACCACCCACAAAATAAATACATTGAAAACCTCTACCACCACCACCACCCACAAAATAAATACACTGAAAACCTCTACCATCACCACCCACAAAATAAATACATTGAAAACCTCTACCATCACCACCACTCACAAAATAAATACATTGAAAACCTCTATCACCACCACCCACAAAATAAATACATTGAAAACCTCTACCATCACCACCCACAAAATAAATACATTGAAAACCTCTACCATCACCACCACCCACAAAATAAATACACTGAAAACCTCTACCACCACCACCCACAAAATAAATACATTGAAAACCTCTACCACCACCACCACCCACAAAATACATACATTGAAAACCTCTACCACCACCACCCACAAAATAAATACATTGAAAACCTCTACCACCACCACCCACAAAATAAATACATTGAAAACCTCTACCACCACCACCACCCACAAAATAAATACACTGAAAACCTCTACCACCACCATCCACAAAATAAATACATTGAAAACCTCTACCACCACCACCACCCACAAAATAAATACATTGAAAACCTCTACCACCACCACCCACAAAATAAATACATTGAAAACCTCTACCACCACCACCCACAAAATAAATACATTGAAAACCTCTACCACCACCACCACCCACAAAATAAATACATTGAAAACCTCTACCACCACCACCCACAAAATAAATACATTGAAAACCTCTACCATCACCACCCACAAAATAAATACATTGAAAACCTCTACCACCACCCACAAAATAAATACATTGAAAACCTCTACCATCATCACCACCCACAAAATAAATACACTGAAAACCTCTACCATCACCACCCACAAAATAAATACATTGAAAACCTCTACCATCACCACCACCAACAAAATAAATACATTGAAAACCTCTACCATCACCACCACCCACAAAATAAATACATTGAAAACCTCTACCACCACCACCCACAAAATAAATACATTGAAAACCTCTACCACCACCACCCACAAAATAAATACATTGAAAACCTCTACCACCACCACCACCCACAAAATAAATACATTGAAAACCTCTACCACCACCACCACCCACAAAATAAATACATTGAAAACCTCTACCACCACCACCACCTACAAAATAAATACATTGAAAACCTCTACCACCATCACCACCCACAAAATAAATACATTGAAAACCTCTACCATCACCACCCACAAAATAAATACAATGAAAACCTCTACCACCACCACCCACAAAATAAATACATTGAAAACCTCTACCACCACCACCCACAAAATAAATTCATTGAAAACCTCTACCACCACCACCACCCACAAAATAAATACATTGAAAACCTCTATCACCACCACCAACAAAATAAATACATTGAAAACCTCTACCACCACCACCACCCACAAAATAAATACATTGAAAACCTCTACCACCACCACCACCCACAAAATAAATACATTGAAAACCTCTACCACCACCACCACCCACAAAATAAATACATTGAAAACCTCTATCACCACCACCCACAAAATAAATACATTGAAAACCTCTACTACCACCACCACCCACAAAATAAATACATTGAAAACCTCTACCACCACCACCACCCACAAAATAAATACATTGAAAACCTCTACCACCACCACCAACAAAATAAATACATTGAAAACCTCTACCACCATCACCACCCACAAAATAAATACATTGAAAACCTCTACCACCACCACCACCCACAAAATAAATACATTGAAAACCTCTATCACCACCACCCACAAAATAAATACATTGAAAACCTCTACCACCACCACCACCCACAAAATAAATACATTGAAAACCTCTACCACCACCACCCACAAAATAAATACATTGAAAACCTCTACCATCACCACCACCAACAAAATAAATACATTGAAAACCTCTACCATCACCACCACCCACAAAATAAATACATTGAAAACCTCTACCATCACCACCACTCACAAAATAAATACATTGAAAACCTCTACCACCACCACCACCACCCACAAAATAAATACATTGAAAACCTCTACCACCACCACCACCCACAAAATAAATACATTGAAAACGTCTACCACCACCACCCACAAAATAAATACATTGAAAACCTCTACCACCACCCACAAAATAAATACATTGAAAACCTCTACCATCACCACCACCAACAAAATAAATACATTGAAAACCTCTACCATCACCACCACCCACAAAATAAATACATTGAAAACCTCTATCACCACCCACAAAATAAATACATTGAAAACCTCTATCACCACCACCACCCACAAAATAAATACATTGAAAACCTCTACCACCACCCACAAAATAAATACATTGAAAACCTCTACCACCACCACCCACAAAATAAATACATTGAAAACCTCTACCACCACCACCACCCACAAAATAAATACATTGAAAACCTCTACCACCACCACCACCCACAAAATAAATACATTGAAAACCTCTACCACCACCACCACCCACAAAATAAATACATTGAAAACCTCTACCACCACCACCACCCACAAAATAAATACATTGAAAACCTCTACCACCACCACCACCCACAAAATAAATACATTGAAAACCTCTACCATCACCACCCACAAAATAAATACAATGAAAACCTCTACCACCACCACCCACAAAATAAATACATTGAAAACCTCTACCATCACCACCCACAAAATAAATACATTGAAAACCTCTACCACCACCACCTACAAAATAAATACATTGAAAACCTCTATCACCACCACCCACAAAATAAATACATTGAAAACCTCTACCACCACCACCACCCACAAAATAAATACATTGAAAACCTCTACCACCACCACCAACAAAATAAATACATTGAAAACCTCTACCATCACCACCACCCACAAAATAAATACATTGAAAACCTCTACCACCACCACCTACAAAATAAATACATTGAAAACCTCTACCACCACCACCACCCACAAAATAAATACACTGAAAACCTCTACCACCACCACCCACAAAATAAATACATTGAAAACCTCTACAACCACCACCACCCACAAAATAAATACATTGAAAACCTCTACCACCACCACCTACAAAATAAATACATTGAAAACCTCTACCACCACCACCACCCACAAAATAAATACATTGAAAACCTCTACCACCACCCACAAAATAAATACATTGAAAACCTCTATAACCACCACCACCCACAAAATAAATACATTGAAAACTTCTACCACCACCACCACCCACAAAATAAATACATTGAAAACCTCTACCATCACCACCCACAAAATAAATACATTGAAAACCTCTATCACCACCACCACCCACAAAATAAATACATTGAAAACCTCTATCACCACCACCCACAAAATAAATACATTGAAAACCTCTACCACCACCCACAAAATAAATACATTGAAAACCTCTACCATCACCACCCACAAAATAAATACATTGAAAACCTCTACCACCACCACCCACAAAATAAAGTTTCTGTACAAACTTCTTGGCATTGGCAGCCTCGAACTTGCAAAATGCAGACATCCAGGTGCAACCACCGAAAACTTTAAAGTATGAATTAATTCATTGTGCATGCAAACATAATGTAACATTGACATGTTTTGTGTCTCAGCAGTCTGTGAAAACAGGATGCCTTATCTCAAGAGGCACTTCCTCCAATGTTTTAGCCTCATTGTTGCTGCAGAAGCTGTATCCTGGAGACCAGCCTGGTACAGAACCAAGTGCAATATACTTTTTCTTGTTTCTATGGTTGATATACTTATATTGCAATTGCAAGTTTGGCAGAGAAGTCAACTTTTTGTGTTATTGAAGGGTTCAGGTCAAGATAATTGTCATCACATTTCCATTAAAATTGAGATAATAATATCAATAACCTGCTATCCCACAGTACTTTCATCAGTGCCCATTGTCAGATTATTATAGGAAGTGCAAATCCTGCCCTAGCAACAGCACCTGTGTGGGTCACTATTATCAACAGCACCTGTGTGGGTCACTATTATCAACAGCACCTGTGTGGGTCACTTTTATCAACAGCACCTGTGTGGGTCACTATTATCAACAGCACCTGTGTGGGTCACTTTTATCAACAGCACCTGTGTGGGTCACTTTTATCAACAGCACCTGTGTGGGTCACTATTATCAACAGCACCTGTGTGGGTCACTATTATCAACAGCACCTGTGTGGGTCACTATTATAAACAGCACCTGTGTGGGTCACTATTATAAACAGCACCTGTGTGGGTCACTATTATCAACAGCACCTGTGTGGGTCACTATTATAAACAGCACCTGTGTGGGTCACTATTATCAACAGCACCTGTGTGGGTCACTATTATCAACAGCACCTGTGTCGGTCACTATTATCAACAGCATCTGTGTCGGTCGCTATTATTAACAGCACCTGTGTGGGTTACTATTATCTTGCCCCAACCCCTACAGTTATTGCTTTGTTTTGTTTAGGTGTGAGCGTTTAAATTTTATACAGAGCTGGAAAAGGGCCTGGACAGGGATCTTGGTGTCAGTGGGAGTAGAATAGGGCAGGCTGAAGACTGAAGATTCGTGCAAGAAGATAAAAGGCAAAGCTGCAGATTGTGGATGCAATTGTGCTGCAGGCCAAGATCAACGACAGCATGTCACTCGCCCAGTTGTGTTAGCCCTGTGTTGCAACAAAGCTAGCCTCCCTGCCAATAGTTTTGTTAATAGCAACTTCCTGCTAATTCTTCCGGTCTTTCCGGTCTGTACGTTGGTGATTCGGAGGCTCCCCATAACAGTGATCAGGAAGCATGAGTCATGCCAAAACGAAAATACATTGTCAGTGATGACAGGTGCAAGTGGGTAGAGAGAGTGGAGGCTCCTTTCAAGTTGGCCAGCACACCAATCAGGTGCCTTGGACAGGGGAGCTGGTCAGAGGTCCAGACTGAAGGCTGCAGAAGGGAGGTGTGGCTCGCTCAAAGCAAAGGGCTGAGGCCTGAGTGACACAGAAGCAGAAGCAGCGGGAGGAACAGCAAGTCATCACAGCCAGGAGCTCCACCGCAAGAGCCACAATGACAGCGAGGGGCTCATCAACCTCATGGATTGTCAGATGCCACAAAGAGCTTAAATCACTGGGCCCTCTTCCAACAGCAGGATCCACAGTCTCAACAGGACCATGCAACTGTTTATGAAGCCAGATCAGCGTATAAGCCAGAAGAATTAATGGAAAATCAACAGACTGGCCCTGTGAACCACAAAATGTACTTGTTAAATCTAAGCCATAAAATGTCATGCATGTCCAGGGCACAAGCTTTCAAAACCACGCATTGTTCCATTGATCATGGAAAAGGCAATTCGTTGATTTAAAATGGACACCTATTAACACAATTATGTATAATTAAAACACTGCATAGGAAATAAACTGGCTTGTTGGCAGCAGTAAACTCAACGGTTTACCAGCCTTAATAATCTTTAATCTTTTGACTAAGGAGCTGGGTGTGCCACCTACTAAACTATCAATGTGCAGACTGAAATGTTGAACTGGAATAAACTATACATGGAATGTGAAGATCGAGTTTGTTAGTCTGTGGAAGTGTTCAAGAGCGGTGCCTAAATATTTCTTGATGACAGACGCATTTCTAAATCGGTCAGTTAAATATCTGGAACTCTTTAGACATATTTAGATAGCAAGGCAGCTCTTGTCATTCCATTTAAATCTTGCGCTTTTATTTTAATATTTTTGGAGAGTGTGCATTGGCTGTGGGGCTCTATAAAGTTTCATTCTAACACATGACTATTAAACAGCAAACATTTATCTGACTGTACAGGCCTAATCTAAAATCACGATTATTATTTTAATTTATAGGGGCTGCAGTTGTGGCAGAGTTCAACAGGTACTATTGCACAAGTAAGTTCATAGGTTTTACTGTAATTTATCCAAACAGACACAAGGGGGAGCCCGTTCTGTTTAAATAGGTCTGTAAAAGAAAGGCCCATTCTACCACATTCTTACGATTTTGTACATGTTGTATAGAACTATGAAAAGTGCCAACAGTGAAACAGGACTATACTATCTAGAAGTTTTCACTCAAGATCAGGATGCTCAAGGAAGACTTCCAGAACGCAGGTCCACATGAGTCATTCCTGTGCCATTTTAACCTGCTTGTTTACCATTTATCTAAAAAATGACCTTTAACTTTTGCCTAAATGACCTAAGTGTCAGCTTCAAAACCCTGTGCTTCACCAGTAACAGCAACACAACAAGCCAGCCCTTTACACCTGTTTTTATACATTGGAAACCAATTACACCATTACAGGGATCAATCCCCTAATTAAATGAACAAACTAAATAGTTTGTGATGACTACAGACATCATTTATATAAACAGATAAAGTGTACAAAAAAATAAACATAAATGTGAACTCACATAACAAAGCAATTAACCGATGTTAGCTATTAATGTGACGTAATCAATATACTAAAACATAACATTAATGGTGAAATGGACTTCCACGTCATACAAACCACAATAACTATGGCTATATTATTAGTTTATTTTAATAAAGAGGGTAAAACGAATTGTATTAAAGAATTGCATGTGGGGGATTTAAATGCATCTTGCTCATAGCACTAATTCAATCAGTGTCACACTTTATTAATGCTCCATTAGTAGTAGAGATGTATGTTTTTTGTATTTATGTATATCAGTTTTTAATCGCTCATTCTTCTGCTAAGCCTGAAATATAACACATTACACATTCAGAGGCCTCAGCGCATGTTTGTGCATGTTAAAATGAATTGATTTGCCTTTTGAAATGATGTGAGTGTGTGATTACCCTCAATTACATCATCATGGAACTAGAAAACATGTTTCTGTCCTGCAGGGGATGGGGATGAGGATATGTCACACTTTGCGCATATCTGGAAAACCACTAATCCAATTGCTATAAAACTTGGTATTAACATTATTTAGCACAAGATACTGCGAGCATTCGATTCTGGGGATACAGGGGGGTGTCTGTCTTTCTGTACATCTGTTATTATTATACTTTATTAGTCTATTAGTCTTTTAATAAAACTAATAGAATGTCAGAAGTTAAATTATATTAAATTATATTATATTTTAAATTATAACTAAAATAAAAAGTGTGCATGACCACTTGTACTTAATATAGCCTCTCTTCCTTTGTTCTCCAGGCTCTTGCTTTTAAACTGCACAGGTCAGACTTAAATAGTTAGTTAGATTGGCTTTCCTTTTAATCGCTCACATATTCGGTGCAATTACTTAAACACACACACACACACACAAAAAAGCATGCAATTATTAACAATATATAGATATACACTGCTGTGCAAAAGTCTTAGACATGTTGCATTTTTCTACTCTGATGCATTATGAGCATCAACAATTTACTCAAAGCCTCCACTAGTGTTTTCTACTATTATAACAACCTTGACTGGCATAAAGAAGGAAAAACATTGAGTGAAATAGCTTGCATCACTTTGGCTACATCCCCAACAGAGGCAGGGACTGGTGGTTGGTGGTTGCCCTGACTGTCCTAATATGGCTTGTTGGACAGCCATGATCTCTTGCAGAATCTCCTTTAGTGGTGCAATGCTCAGGGTGGTATCGCTCACCTCCTATTCGGCCCCCGGACTGTGGGTGACGGACAGGTGCTGTTTTCCTCCCAGGCCACATCCTCACATTCTTAGACGAGTTGGAGAGCGGCCTGTTGCGATCAGGGTTTGGTCAGGCGCAGATATTTTCGGAGCTCACCCGGTCCCATGGCTTCGATGAATTGGAACCAGGCTTGCTCTCTTGTTCCCGGGCGGCAGTGTTAGTGTACGTCCGCCTTGCTTCCCTCTCCAGGGTGGTGGCCAATCGAGCCAGGTTTTCTCCAGTCATCTGTTCCCGTCTTCGGAATCGGGCTCTTAGTAGCTCCAGTTCTCCCGTACTGCCGAACCGGCGTTGGAAGGTGGCCACCAGGGTGTGATGACTGCCCATCTCCTCCTCGGCCAGGTTCAGCAGCACTATCTGGGCATCTCCTTTCAGCGATGCCGTCGACTGCTACGCCTTGTCTCCCTCACTCCAGTTGCACAGCTTGCCCAGCACTGTCACCTGAGCATGGAAAGACCCAGCTTGTGGTGCCATCCAAGCTGGGCAGCTTCATGATCCGCTGTCCTGCTACCACTGCCGCCGCTGTCTGGTTGGTTGGTTGGTTGGTTGGCTGGCTGGCTGGCTGGCTGGCTGGCTGGTTGGCTGGTTGGCTGGCTGGTTGGTTGGTTGGTTGGTTGGTTGGTTGGTTGGTTGGTTGGTTGGTCTACGGTCTTGCCGATTTCTCCTTGCTCCGGATCGCCGGGTACAGCCCTTTTTATACATTTAGCCCCTCCCTTATTCAGATCAGGGTACAGAGCTCACGCACATCCCATTGGTCCTCAGCCGCACACTAGGACCAATGGGCACAGACAAACAACAGCCAATGTGGACAGACAGATAACAACCAATGGTAACAGACTACCACACTCTCTCCCTCCTCCTCAGCTAAGAACCTCTGAGTCAACCTGGACCCCTGCCTCTCTTATTCCCAGCACATCTCCACTCTGGCACGCACTTGCCGATTCTTCCTGAGCAACATACGAAGAATCCGACCCTTCCTCACCAACTACGCCACCCAGCTCCTGGTCCAGGCCCTGGTACTCTCCCGCCTAGATTACTGCAGCTCCCTCCTGGCTGGCCTCCCTGCGTCCGCCACCCGTCCGCTCCAGCTCATCCAGAACTCCGCTGCTCGCCTGGTGTTCTCTCTGCCTCACTTCTCCCATGCAACTCCACTGCTCCGCTCACTCCACTGGCTCCCGATCACCGCTCGCATCCAGTTCAAGACTCTTGTACTCGCCTACAGATGCCTTGGCCAGACTGCACCCAGCTACCTCCAGACCCTCATCTCTCCCTACACCCCCACTCGACCTCTACACTCCTCCTGCACTAGAAGGAGGCTGTACCTCCTCGACGCTCCCCTGCCTCCAGAGCCCGTTCCTTCTCCACCCTTGCCCCGCAGTGGTGGAATGACCTTCCTACAGATGTCAGGACTGCCTAGTCCCTGACCACCTTCCGGTGCCTCCTCGAGACTTGCCTCTTCAGACAGCACCTGTAGAACTCCTCTTTTCCCTCTGGACACTTATCATTCTTCCTTAAATGCGCTTTACTTGCTCTTATCTGCTCCCTATTTTACTGCATTTAATCCTGTACTTTAGAGTACTGTAATCTGTCTGTCAGTGTTATTTAATCTGTTGTATTTTGTATTTAATTATATCCTGATGTAACTATCACTGACAGTTATCTGCTCCGTTATTGAAACGTATTTTGTCATATACTTGCACTTGCTAGAACCGAAGTAATTGTATTTTATCTTGCTCTTAATTGTATTAATACTTGTACTGTGATTCTTGAAATGTATTTTGGTTTACGACTGTAAGTCGTCCTGGATGAGGGCGTCTACTAAGAAATACATAATAATAATAATAATAATAATAATAATAATAATAATAATAATACATGAGCTGGACACTCATGTTATCGCGAGAGGTGGCCTGATAGTAACCAGGTAACCAGATTACTGTATCATCGTTATTGAGGGGGGTAGGGGGAGAGCAATTAGGGCGTGTACTCGAGTTGGCTTGACTATGGAAACGAGGTAGAACAAAGACTTTCAACACAACCATAAAGTGTGCGACGATAATGTTTCCAATAAGAGGTAAGAACACGCATTTTTAAAGCACTGTTTAGTACACCTTTAACACGCAGTTAACTTTTTTTTTAAAGCTGCAGTTCCTCAAGCAGTTTCAGTTGAAGTGAGCGCACCACTGCCCCCCAGAGTTTGGGAAGTGGGAGGCCATGAATGCACCTGTTAAGGTTTGTTTGATTTCTTTATATTGTATTTTTTATTACAATCAGTGCCCATAGACATATATTATTAACAATTTATTTGAATAAATAAATCACATTATAAGTAACTATATAGACTGCATCAAAAATGTAGTCATATTTATTTGAGCAAATATGTAGATGTCCTATCTAACTGTTACATTAAATCGTACACACTCGTCAAAAAATGATCCATTATGGATACGTATAATAAAGATCACCCGAATATTCAATAATTTAAAAAAATAACAAACCACAAAAGCAGTGGTATCCCTAAAATATAAATATACCTACAAACAACATTAATCTATCTTTAAATTTAAGTTTCTAACATAAAAACCAGCAGTAATTCATAGAAATCCCAGTTTTATGAGCAACAGACACCTGACGTACAGAATGTACCTTTTTTTCGACAGCTTTTCCACAGGGAAGAGATTGACAGCAGCATGACCCACTAAAGAAAGAAAACAGCACTCAAGAGCCTCCGTCTAGGTGGAGAATTATCCAATCAGCGGGCGTACTAAGGCACGGGCTTCCGCTAGCATGTTCCATTGATTGATGGGGGACTAATGGGCGTCTCAGTTTAGAACACGTCGGAAAACAAGGATGCGGTTGCTTGTTTAGTTAGGGAAAAAGCACACGGGAAGACGAAGGTCTCTGTATATTTGGAAAAGAAAAAAAAGACATTACATCTTAAATCGAGTTTCCCTGCAGACTTCCAAAACGGAGAGTAGACAGGTGAAGACAGCATCACACACAGGTATTTATGTTTTGGTAGAATGCAATACAAATTGTGTAATGCAAGTGTGTGTTGCGAGTAACTGCTTCGGCTTGGCTGTGTTTCTTTTAGGAGCAGTTAAGATATACTCAGTGTGTAGGCTTGCAAGCTGTATTGAAACATTCTTACTATCAACAATAACTTATTACCAAGCAAGTAGTTATTTTAACTTTGAGCATGCTCATTTCATATTGTGGAACTGTAATTTTTCTTACACAGAGCTCAGTATGTTTATGAATCCTTTTTGTATCTTAAGGATACTTATTTTACTTGTTTAACACGATCTCGCTGCTGAAATTACAACAGGGATGTCTTGTCAATTTTCACGCTGCAATTTTGTAAGTTTATTGTACGTCTATAAAACAGTCGCTATTTTGTGTGCGTTTCTCGTTTTGTGGAGGTCCCGAAAGGTAGAACAATTTAGAAATAAATATATTAGCTATCTGTGGTAAACATGCGTAGGAACTATTATTATTATTATTATTATTATTTTAGGACATTTCAATTTCATGAGGGAAGGTTGCTGGTCGCTGGTTGACCCGACTGTGTATACATACATACATTACGCTGGTGGCATTTTTAGAATAAACTGTTCATTATTCCCTTTCAAGGGTGTCCTCTTTTTGAAGGCTCCCTAATCCAGACAGGTTTACTGTATGTTTAAATACATACAGCGCAGGAATTGATCCCGGAAGAGGAATGCTATTCTGAAAGGATATATCTGTCTTCATATTTATCCTAAAACTTCTGCACATGTGTCAACATAGCTGGATTCGCCATTGTATTTGGATGCAATTAATTGAGCCACACATTCTTAGTGTACATGCAACCTATGAAAACAAAAATCCAGTACAGCATTTAACATATTTCTGCTGGAATGCACAAGCGTGCTGTGGTATACGAGTGTTATAGGAGAAAACGTCATGTGGTATATTATAGGAGAAAACTTGATGTGGTATACGAGTGTTATAGGAGAAAACTTGATGTGGTATACGAGTGTTATAGGAGAAAACTTGATGTGGTATACGAGTGTTATAGGAGAAAACTTGATGTGGTATACGAGTGTTATAGGAGAAAACTTCATGTGGTATACGAGTGTTATAGGAGAAAACTTCATGTGGTATACGAGTGTTATAGGAGAAAACTTCATGTGGTATACGAGTGTTATAGGAGAAAACTTCATGTGGTATACGAGTGTTACAGCAGAAAACTTCATGTGGTATACGAGTGTTATAGGAGAAAACTTGATGTGGTATACGAGTGTTACAGGAGAAAACTTGATGTGGTATACGAGTGTTACAGGAGAAAACTTCATGTGGTTAAAGTAAAAATGGCAAACCACTTTCTAGTAGACTTAACTTGTTTGTGAAGTTGAACTGACAGCTCTTTGTCATGACTTTTTTTCAATGCCCCTGTTCTTGCAGTAAAATAGTAAAAAGGGAAACACCTGCAATTCTTGAAAAAATACTATATTTAGTTTCAAAGCTGTTGGTTACATTTGTCTGTGGGGGGGAAACACACTTCTCTGTGTTGTGGTACAGTGACTGTTTTGTATGCTACAGTAATAGTGGACAGAAATAATAACATTAAAACACTTCTATATATTTTATAAAGGAATATGGCATAAATAGCATGGGGGTTCTGGGGTTTATAAAACAGTAAGAATTGGCAACAGCCATTCATTTTTTCCCTCCAGTTAATGGCTTTTATCTACATACCTGAGCATGTATACATAAATGGCAGATCAAAAAAGTGTGCAGTACATACAGTAACCTTGTTTTACTGTTGTTGATGGCGTCAGTGAGGAATGTCTTCACTCTTGCTACTGTACTGGGGCACTTATTGCATGATTGAAGAGCTGTGTATTTCCTGTTTAATATTTCTAATGTGCTGTACAGACAGGGGGAGTGTGGGATGTGAGATTGCTCAGATGATCTGTTAAGGGTTACAAGCAGATAATGTACTTTAATTGCTCCAGGGTGAGGATAAAACGGGAAGTTATTACAGATTGTTTAACTAGCTCCATGTGGCTGGCTGGGGATTAGGAGGAAGAGGCTTTGGCTCGCCCTGTCCTGATCATGTTGAATTACCCTGCCAGTCCCAGCGGGCATTCTGTGCTAGTGCATGTCACAAGCTCAAGATTCCAATGATATGGCTAAGGTACAGCAGAGTAGGACTGCAATACTGCATCACTGTGAGCCCATGTCATATACAGGGTAGGCTTTCATTTACTGGAAACAGACAGCCTCTCCATTTTAATGAGCATTCGCTTCAGATCTTCTTCTTCTTCTTCTTCTTACTAAAGTTACAGGTATCAGGTATTAAGACTACACACCCTAAGAATAAAACCATCACTGTCCCCAGATAATGCTTTGGTACACTGCTATCATCTTTTAAGAGTACAGTACTCTACCAAAAGAAAACAAAGATAACTTAAGATTTTTGGTATTTTATGCCGTGTTCATCTTTCAAAATTGCTCACGCTCTCATAGATTTTATTTGTTTAAATGTAATCCCAGAGTACTTAACAGAAGCCCTAATCTTTGGTTTTGGCAGCTTTGCACAGCTTACTGAAGAGTTCTTGTTTTAATCAGATGGTGAGAAGAATGCTTTATCCAGGGTTTTGGTCATGTGCTGTATCTGACAGAATCACATCATGCATCGTTTAGCTTTCAGTGTGTTCATGTGTGAAGGAAAACAGAACCTTGTGTTTAGAATGTACAGCAGCTGAATGGCAATTTGTAACGCACACTTTTGAAAAGACCTACTAGACACCATTATGAATGGTTGTGTTATCCATTTACTGTTCCTTTTCCCTTCTTTCTTCCTTTTAAAATAGTGACATTTTTGTTAGACTGGTTTGTCTATGGAATAAACCACTTGCTACAACGCTGCTGGTAAAATAGATCTGATGTGGGTCTCGTGGGTTCTTTATGCAGTGCAGTGTTCTTTTCATAGCTTAGACGTTACCGCACATATACTGTTAGATGTGCACCGACACACAGATGAAAGTCATTCCTTTTTCATGATGAATTATGTATTAAAGTATGATTCCTTGGTGACTGGTAAATCATTGCTTGCTTGCTTGCTTGCTTACTTACTCACTCCTTGAAGTCTTTTTGTGTCTTTCCACATCAAACAGACCAAGGGTCCCCACCACAGTCACAATTTGTATCCGTCTTTATGATGATGATTTATTATTATTATTATTATTATTATTATTATTATTATTATTTTTGGCAGATGCCTTTATCCAAGGCAATTTACAGGGTTACAATATAATTTCAATATTTAAGTACAGTATAGTTTACAGCGAGTGCAAATTATACTACAAGTACAATATCAAATAAGATGCAACAAGTTAAGATTACAACCATCTTTTAAGGAGAACTTAAAATAATGAAACTTGAGAGCTAATATTTGGGGATTCTTCATCATATTAAATGTGTGTGTGTATATATATAAGTACAGTGTGAAGACAGGAACAGGATGAACAATAGCTAGGGTCAAAAGTTTCAAATATCTTCTCTCTTGAAATTGTAATAATAAGCCAGGCTCTTTGTTTGTTGGGAATATCTACTGATGTTGTTGTTTTTTTTTAAAATTTAATTTAATTTAATTTAATTGGCACTACAGTATGTAAGTGGATGTGTGCTTATATTCTTGGGACTGAGCCTAATAAGAGTTTTCTAGGAGAACCAATGGATTGGCAAGAATAAATTGGAGAAGATTTTTATTTTATTGATTTTCAGAATGTACAAATCATTCACCTGGAAAGTCATAGTATAGAAATGTTTTGTGTATATACAGTAGCTTTTAAAGAAGTAGCAAGTCCAAACAGATTGTAAAATGTGTGCTTTAGTAATGCACTGATTTTGCAAAGCTCAACCTGTATGAATACTTGAGTAACAGAATAAGACTTTTCAGTATTTGTGTGTTTTGAAAATCATTTCCAGGTCTTAAAAGATCTGCTCAATATGTTGCCAGTTCAGACAGCTTTAAATAACCCCTTTCTGCAATTTGATATCTCATTTGTTTTCAGAGGAATTGCTGAGCGACTAGCCTGGTGTTCACTTGCATTTTCCTCATCAAAGCCGAGATTAACTGAATTGATTCTCAGATTTCAGGGTTGCTAATCCGGCTCCGGCCTGCGTGTTCTGTCTCTGCTTACTATAGAATCACAGTAAGATTCTTTGGAGAAGCATTGGAAGGGCTTCACTGAACAGATGTCTGCTATTAAACATCACAAGTGAGATCTGACTCCTGGTCACAATCCTCTATGTGAGGCTCAAGTGGTATATTTCTGTAATGTGAGAAAAGGCTCAAACAAATTTGAAGACAAAACAAAAAGCGTGAACAACTATTGGATTTCTTATGAGGAAAAAGTAAAGGGCAAAACAATGGTAAATGTATTAGTATTATTAAAGTAAATGATTTAACTGTGCCACCTAAGTTAGTAGTGTTGTTGTTGTTAGTTAGTGTGTGTATTTGGACTTTCGGTATTTAATTTAATTAAATGTAATGTTTAGTAAAGGTTAACTGTTTATAATGTACCATTATTGATTTTAGGACAGCTTCTGCACTTTTTTTTGCCACGACATCCCTGTACATGAAGTCAGTTGATTTGTAAGGGGGGAAAATATCTCTATAGAAACAAGGTAGTGAAGTGCAAAGTTCAGTAACAATTAAATTGATGTCTGACTATATAAATCGCATACGTTGATGATCGGTCACCATTGTCCGTCACACTTATTTACTGTAGTTGCTATCTGCTTTCATGTACAGAAACCTGTAACCTTTTTTAAAGACTGTTACTGCTGCTAATTCAGCCAGTGTTCATTATCTGTGTGAAGCCAATTGGTTAAATAAGCTGCAGCAGTTTGGAGGCCTCTGCCAGATGGAAGAGCTGTCTGACTGAAAACCTTGGATAAGATCTGTAAAACTGTACAAAACATACACAGGTTTCTAAAAGCGTGTGCATGAATCCCATTTGTGTTTCTTTTGACGTATCTAGGACAGCCTTGAAAGTGAGCTGCTCTTGAAAAGCAGTGAGATTTTCTCTTAAGAGTTTGAAAGGTGAATCATCGGCCCTTTCATCAAAAGTAATGTAAATAGTACAGAACAGTATTTTGGTACAGTAGAACTCTAATTTCACTTTTTAAGTAGGCAAAGTGCCAGTGCAGGGTGTATTACTGTACACGTGGTGTTTTAAGTATTTTAAAGCTTTACCCAGGCACATTACACAGCGCTGTCTCAGTGTACTGAGAGCTCACTGGTACAGTAACTAATCTGTAATTAGTCAATAGATTATCTAGCCTTAAAGGAGTGACAACTAGCCTACGTTTTTAAAAATCAATTTCTTACCTCTCATTAGCAATATTGTCTCGTGTGTACTATCTTTTGGTTCTTGGCTTGTCTTTCATTTTTTAAATTGGTATAAATGAGATTGCAAAAGACCCAAGTAAGGGTGACGAATAACAATGTTATTCACGCTTATGAAGTAAGAAAATTGATTTTAAAGCATTGGTTACACTAACAGTACGGTACTTCAAAGGAATTCATACCAATCCTGGACCAAACCTTTTTTTGTTTGTTTGTTTGTTTGTTTGTTTAACTTCTTTGATAAAAAAAAAAAAAAAATGATACAAAGCTTTATTTCAGATTTTCGTGTTAATACGGAATGAGGCAATTCTCAGCTGAAAGTTAAATGTTTTTCATGATGGTGTTTGTCAGATGAAAAACAGATTCTGATACAGAAGCTGCATATGAATCCATCTGCTGTTGTGGCTTTTTCTTTCTTTTGCTGTATTACAGTGAGCACAGCGTTCCCAGGAGACTACTTGGGAGGGTTCTTGGTTGTCATGCAGTTGTATATTATAGCTGTTATTTCCAGGGGGTGCTTTTCTGTTCCAGTATTTAACAGTGAATAAGGCGATGGCTCTGTTCCCTTTTGAGTGTGTGTCTGACAAGCACAGAGTGTTAGGCATGCTCAATTGTCTTTGCCTTAGAAAGTATTGAGTGATCTCGATGCTCCTGGCCAGCGCGTGTAGATTGTGAACAGATTGACAGATTGCAAAAAAAAATATTTTAATGTATTTAGAGGTAAAAGTGATCATGTACAATATAATTTATAAACAAGTGTACCAGAAAGATAGCCGGCAAAGCACATGAATCCATAAATAAAAAGCAGTACTCTATGCAATATGGTAGAGAGTTTCTTTCACAATATGGTTAAATATTATACAGCAGTTAAAACAGAATATTTGTGTATATTCCCACTTCTTTTTAATGTGTGTTGCTTGTAAGATGTCTGTAATTTCAATATGCACACCAAAGCTGTTTTTTTTTCTTTTAAATCTGTTACATTTTCTTTAATCAACAGAACTTAATTAGACTTAATTAGGTCCTCCTCTGTGCATGTCCTTATTTTAGTATTTAATTGCTGTCTCCTTGCTGGTTTGCTTTTCCTTCCCTCCCACGGAACTGCATGTTTTCTTTTTTCTCACTCTGGGGCATGTGTTTGAAGTGTTTGCTCAAGTCGAATTCAGGTGCAGTAGTAAAACAGCAGTTTCACTCGGTGACATAAAATTTTCCCAAATGCCAACATCACTTATCTGGATGAAGTAAGTGCAATGCAGGTAATTAAGATTTTTAAATATAGAACACTAATATTTTACATTAATATAGAATCTATTACTTTAAAAAAATGGTACTTAACCACTAATTGTACACCACAGCTTAGTTTGTCTCACTGTACTGGTGGCCAAACTGAGGTGCAACAATATCAACAAGTTAAATACATAATTAGTCATGGGTCTGTGGATGTTCTCTCAGTTTAAAGAAGCAGGTCTGTCACGTGCTAAAAGCGCTGTATTAAGGCCCGTCTGCCTTTCCCCTCTTCTTTTTTTCTTTCAGAATTTGAATGAATTTAAATATGTTTTTATAGGAAAATTGCCTTTGTGTCTCCTGATCTGGGTGTAAAGTGAACTCCACAGCAGTCACAAAGCTCTGTGCTCTGTGTAATTTACCTAGAGGGGGTTTAGACCAGGAGACAGATACCCGAGTAATGGAGGCAGTCAGTTAGTTAAAAGACTGGGATCCAGGGTCACATTCTAGCAAGGTGCTCTCTTATGCATGCCTTGGTCGCAGTTATTTGGGCAAAGGCTAGACAAAACTTCACTGCTGGGCTACATAAATATATACTGTGTATGCATGTATATGTTGGCACACATAATTGATCACCTTTATCCTTGAGTCATTGTATTAGTTTGTATAATAATAATAATAATAATAATAATAATATATTTTATATATATATATCTGTGTGTGTGTGTGTGGTGCAATCGGCAACCTAATTTATTCAATATCGTATAGGCATTTATAAACGATAATTGATGCATTGATGTTTTGTTTTTCATAATAAAGAACAAACATTTGTTTTTTTAACAGAAGATACAATAACTAAAAACACCGTTGTGAATAACAGTTAAATTAAATTAGAACACTTCCAATTATAAAAAAAGAAATACAAAGGACTTGAGTTTTTAACAACTGAAAAGTATGTGCGTGAGTTCGTATCAGATGTCCCTTTAACATTGTAATAATAATAAATACTATATTTTAAGACGTAATTTATAATGAACTATGATTGTTCATTACTGTTAACATTGTATGTCCAAAAGTAAAACATTTTAATTAATCTCACACATCCTGACTAAATTTAACTATTGTACTAAATTAATCTTATTTTTATATAATATTGGCATGTAATCCAATGTAAACACATTGCTTTGGAACAAAAGGTAAACAAAAAAAAAATCTGTAGATCAACAGATTTAAAAACAGCCTATTGCCTTAATTTTTAAATAAAGAAAACGTGAATACAATAGGTCTACTTCTGATTTGGCTTGTCAGTGCGAATGTAGAGGCCTAAAGTGTGTATCCTAGCAACACGCTAATCTACCGTCCTAACACTAAAAGAAGCGCACTCTCACCCACTCAAGGTTTTAATGCAAACCTGAAACAGGAGACTTCAAACTGGGTTCTAATTTGATGCATCGATTCACCAATATGTAATCTCTGGAAATTTAAGGACAGGTGATCAATAATTGATGCACCCCTAATATATATATATATATATAAAATATATGATTATTTGGCATTGATGAATAGTTCTAGTACAGTATCTTCATCGATCTGAAGCTACTGCCTTTTAAACAAATAAGATTTCAGAAGGTGAAGAGAGAATTTCTGTTAAAACTGAACAACATAAAGAGATAAATGCTGTATATACAGTATCATTCATAGTAGGCCTAAATGATAAATACACAATGTAAATCAGTAACACGTCAAAATGTATAGTCTGAAAAATAAAACTCTACCCCTCAAAATCTCAATCATAAACAAACCTCTCATTAAAACTGTCATTCCACTTGAAAATGAAGTGTTTAAAATGATGGTTAAGTTCAGAGGAACACTGATGCTAAATTTGACTGTCCGCCGTTGTTCAACCAAACTTTTGGATGTGAAACGGTTTAATGGCCAATCATTCAAGGTAAAGGAGCAAAAAGGTTTTTACTAAGTCACATATTAACTCCCTGTTCATTATTTCCATTTTGTTATGGTCCTCTTGTTTCTGTTTGCAGAAATCGAGGGCTTGGGAGAGGGAATACATTTTTGTGTGCTTTTTCAAATTGCTTTCCTTGGAACCGGCCATTCGAAATGTAATTAACAATCCGAAGCTGTCCGTCTTCATGTTGGCCCACAGCGGTTGACCATGGGGTGTTGCACAGTGCATTGTTGTGTATCGCTGCAAGAGGAACACTGGTCTTTCTGTGGGCTCTTATCCACTATATTTGATCATTCTTCTTGGAGACAAGCCAGTTCTGATGGTGCTGTCAGATTCAGCACTGCACAGTACATGTATTCTAGTATGGCTTGTTTTTCCCTTCCCTTTTCCCTTTGATCAAAACTTCTGTCGTAAATAGGAAGAAATGTTGGAGTACCAGACTTCTCTGAATTTGAAAGAATTCTGAACCATTCTTGCAGTTCAGATGGGAAGGTCAGCTGCCTTTTTCTATTAGTCGGTGGGAAATATTGGCCACCAGACAATGCAGAGTTCAAGGAAATGAAGATGGACTGTACCTTTTTTAATTTGCATGATGATAGTCTCAGAATTGCAGTATAAAGACAGGCAGGAGAATTGCGTGAATTTTTTTTTTTTTTCAGAAAAAGTCTTGGCGTGGTTAAGTTTTACTGGAAGTCACTGCTGATTAGACTGCCAGTAACATTGGATTATTCTCATGTTGTTTTGGGTCACCTTTTGTTTTTTAATTTTATTAGAGTAGAATGTTTGTGTGAAGTCACCCTTTCCTTAAATGGTTCTGTTGTTATGTTAATTAGCTGAGCAGCCCCATCTGCCAGATTTCAGACCAATATGTGCTCATCTGTGGAGGACTGAACTAGAACTTGCATCTCGCACAGCAGTCTGAGAAAAACAACAGACTGACAATGAGGTTCCATCCCTTCTGTCAAGTAACAACAGGAAGGGGAGAAATACCCCAGCCATTATTGTGCGTCCACCTCACTACAGTGTATAATACACAAACATGACCTAAAGTAGACCGCTACAAGCACAACAGAGAAAGTAGGTTAATTTTAATAATGACATCGAAGTTGCTTTGGCTGAAGGATGAGTCTGTTCTAAAGATTAGTTAAGTTTCTTTGAAAAGTAATTGACGGTGCGAATGGTCTTTGGAGCAGTATGTGATTGTCGAGGCTTGTGTGTATTTATGAAATCTCCTACAGAAGGTTCCAAATGAACCCCGATGAGACTACAATAGACAGCAATTTAGAAACTGCTGTAGTGAGCCAGGCTCTCTGCTCTTTAGATGCAGCAGTTTACAGATTTTACATTGCTGTAATTCCAGGCAGCCTGGCATCCAGCTGTAGCTCAGAAAGAGGTGGCCGTGGCAACTGGCTTCTCCTCTGTACTACTGATGGGCTATGCAGTAGTGTAATGCAGCTTCTTAAGCGATGAGTAATTGTAAAGCTGAACGTCAGGATTTTGAATCACTATGTTTTAAGGCATTATTTAAACACCCTAACAGCTTTAAGGATAAGAGAAAGCAGGATTAAAACCAAGTACACGTCACCTAACAAGCTAGAGCAAATTAATTACTGTATAATCTCATGGGGCGCTAGTCGTAATTAACAGTGTTAACATTAATTTTCTGTTGGCCTTGCTATGTAAATGGTATTGATAAACTTAAAAGCTGACTAATTTGTAGTAAAGGAATTCAGGACAAAATAAGTTAACCAAACCACACTTACAGTAGACACTGCTTCAGTATGTTGTATGTTTAAACACGTGTCTATAACATCTGTCCCAAAGATTACTGGTTGCCATTGTAGCCTTTTTATATCTATTAACAGTCTTACACTGGATAATAAAAAAACAATATTGAGCCTCCGTTGGACAGCACTTGTTTCTAGATGATTTATTAACTGTAAAAACCACAAGGTTTGTACCCAGAATCCTCCTGCTGCATTTGCACAGCAGCAGTATGTGCAACGTTGATAGTGGGGACTTTCGTCATGTGTTTGATATGTTGTGCATATCTTTCTCAAGGAGCATATATATAATATACTACTATTTTTTTTATTTTTTTAAAAAGCCTCTTTTACAGATGAAATATCAGAAGCCTCAGTCACACACACAGATAATAATACATGGGGGAGTGAATGAAAGATGCTTTTGTAGAATACGTGTCAGTTACTGGGGGAATTTCTAGGTTGGCACATGCTTGTTCATTCATTTTTGTTTTGCTGTAGATTGCATGCTTTTATCTTACTTCAAAAGCATTCATGGGAGACAACATGAATTCCTGACATAGTTGGAGAGGGGAGGGTTTTAACCAGCATGATACAGCATTTCAGTTGTAAAGAAAGATCAAGTGTTTTTAATAAAATGCATTTTCTGTAGCCTGGTTCTCTGTATTTGCGGGACCATGAATCTGTCATCATCTTGTATTTATTAGTAAAATTTGCAGAGTTATTTATAGTTCACACAAGTACAGTAATATATGGTATGTTACTGTATTTTACAGTAATATATGGTATGTTACTGTATTTTACAGTAATATATGGTATGTTACTGTATTTTACAGTAATAAGTAAAGTTAAGGTGCTAATGTAAACAGATGCAATGGAGGGTACCTGGAATTGAACTGATTCCCCTATACCCTCACCAGACGATCACCATGCCCACCATTCCCTGTCCTTCTGTCTTACTTACTGTAGGTTTTGTCATATGTTCTGTCATGTGGATTTTTGATTTTACTCATGGCTCTAATTTTGTATTCGCAGCTATGGCTGGAGATAAATGTCACCAGCATGCTTGTCTTTTCTGGAATGCAGTACCATACCACTGTCATTGGCAGTAGTTCTGCATCCCTGTACAGCATGGATTTGCAGAGCTGCATGCTAATATCTCGTCAACCATTTCCGAGTTCTGAAACTCCTCTTCAGAATCTGACATCATCCTTCACTTTGACTTGTGACCTAAGATGGCTACAGTACCATATTCGGGTCTGTAACAGGGCAAGGAGCCCTGAACATGATTATTTGTTTATATAGAACGGGGTACCCCTTTATGATTTGTGTTTGTATTTAGTGACGGCAAAAGCCATGCGTTTTGTTATTTTTTTTTTTTTCTGGCAGAGGCGAGATTAGGCCGCTCGTCCTCTGCCAGTGTATATGTAAAACCTCGTGGTAATGTGTGGCTGTCGGCTAGTGCGTTAAACTAGCCGGCAGTCACGCATAATTAATAAACTCATGCAGATTGTGGCTAGTTAAACCCCTCGGCCGCAGTATATAAACCTGCAACACTCTAGTTCGGGTGTGGGAGTACAGAGGAGAGTACAGGAGAGCGAGAAGAGAAAATAAATTAAAAATCATACAGGATCAGTGACAGCGTTTGCCCAGCCTGACCTATATTGGCTATTTTGTTTTGTGTTTGGGATTTGTTTTGTTTGCCTATTTTATTTCGCTCAGTGAGCAACTGTGTTTATTTTTGTAAAAACTTATTTTATTTTTTGAATAAAAACAGTGCACGCCGCGCTTTTGCATTGCAGTACTTGCCTGTTTGCTTTTCTTCCTGCATCTGGCCTGACGTCACCACTCAGCCACCCTGCTGCACGTAGTGCTAAAAGTGGGATCACCAGCGCCTCCTAGACTCAGGCCAGCACAGGTACTGCAGGAATATATATTTTTTTGTATTTTTTTGGAGGAAGAGGAAAGAGGATGGGGAGGAAGAGCTGCAAGAAGCAGCAAAAGCGGCAGCAGCTGCAACAGCAGCAGCGTAAGAGGTGGTGGTTCCGGGTTCCAAGTCCGTTTGGACCCCCCAACTGGGCAGCCGAACAGGAGCAGTGGAGGATGGAAGGGGCTCCCATGTGCGGTGCCTATGATAAGTTTGGGCAGGAGAGGGAGGACTGTCCCTACGGAGACCCCCAATATGAGGAGGCATGGAACCAGGGTCTGGTTGGGTACGCCACCGAATGGTTCTGGGCGGTAGACAAGACGCGGCCGTCTCCAGCTCCCAAGAGGGAGGAGTCAGTGAGTCCACTGCCCAAGAAAGGGAAGCCCCCATGTCCACAGCCCCAGCTGCGACCAGCAGAGGAAGAATGCCTGCTGGTCCCACCACAGCCACAGGGGGAAAGTCTGCCAGCTCCATGTCCTTGACGAGTGGTGCCCAGGGTGCAGGGAATTTGGCCACACTCTGACTATCTGCCCCTCCCAATACCCGGAGAGGTGGGCTGATGTGCCTGAGGAGGAGAAGGAATGGTGCATGAACTGCATGCATTACGGGCATGAAGAACACCACTGCCTGGAGGTCTTCAAGGACACAGACCTGGAATGGGAGGAGCCTGAACATCCTATGCCCGAGTGGGAGGAGCCGATGCGTCTACAGGCCAAGAAAGGGAAGCCCTCAGGTCCACAGCCAAAGCCTGCACCAGCAGAGGAAGAGTGCCTGCTGGTCCCACCACCATCACCGGAAGAGATCAGCTGGGCGGCCCTCCTCCGCACCATAGAGGCATCCTGCTGTTGCCATATCTGTGGGGAGCAGGGGCATTTCCTGTACAACTGTCCCCTCCCACCAGAGAAAGGCCTGCTGTGCCCACCTCCACCAGCAGAGAGAGAATGCCTGCTGGTCCCACCTCCACCAGCAGAGGGAGAATGCCTGCTGGTTCCATCTCCACCAGCAGAGGGAGAATGCCTGCTGGTTTCGCCTCCACCACCAGGGAAGGACTACTTGCCGCTTCCACCGCAACCAGCAGAGGAAGAAAGCCTGCTGGTCCCACCACCTCCACCACTAAGAGGAGAGGAGCAGGAGCTGCCTCTGCCACCACCACTAAGAGGAGAAGAGCAGGAGCTGCCTCTGCCTCCACCACTAAGAGGAGAGGAGCAGGAGCTGCCCCTGCCTCCACCCCCACAGTCACGAGGAGAGGAGCAGGAGCTGCCTCTGCCTCCACCCCCACAGTCACGAGGAGAGGAGCAGGTGCTGCCTCTGCCTCCACCAGTAAGAGGAGAGGAGCAGGAGCTGCCTCTGCCTCCACCCCCACAGTCACGAGGAGAGGAGAAGGAGCTGCCTCTGCCTCCACCCCCACAGTCACGAGGAGAGGAGCAGGAGCTGCCTCTGCCTCCACCCCCACAGTCACAAGGAGAGGAGCAATTGACAAGTATGAATATTAAAAGAAGCTAAGAGAACTCACCAGCCATAATTTACAGTATTCTGATGGATTTTACTGTAGGAAGGGTCTTTGGTATTTCTTATCGGTTTTCTAGGACAGTTGGTGTTAAACCCTTAAAAGTGCAGACCCTTAAATCATACACTTTAAGCTGACACAAGCAGCCCTTAATGATGGTGTAACTGAAGCATTACTGTACTGGGGAGCAGTAATGCTGTAACTGGATGTAGCTTTTCATCCCAGCAAAGTGCACATTATCTTTAGGCTGCATCAGTCAGCACGTAATTATTATCCAGTTTCATTTTCTCATGTCTTTGCTGCAGTGACGAGTTTCACGTTGAACTACGGCAGTTAAAGATCTCAGCACAGGACTTTTCAGTTAACCTTATTACTTATTACTTCTGTCAGGAGGGTGTATGATGAACACACACACGTAATAACTTCATCAGTTGCTTTATATGTATGTGAGAAGAGGGTTCCCAAGCAGTATTTATATTGAATGGGAGATCTGTGACAGGAGTTCGCTCTGACAGATTGTGTGCGTGTCTGTCTATCCTTTTTTTTTTTTAATTTAGTGGTCACCAATTATTTTTATTGTTTTCTCCCCAATTTAGTAATGTCCAGTTATTTTTAGGCTCAACCCACCGCTACCACCCCTGCGGGGTGGAATGAACAATCATCTCAAACCCACTTGGTTTGAGGGTCCACCACCTGGCCTGCTGGACAAGGCAGTTGACTCCCATAACAGATACAGTCATACCAAGGGGGAGCTACAGGTCAAGGGTGGAGTTGGGGGAGGCACGGGGATGTGAGGGGTAAGACGTAATGTGTGTAGAGGGCAGTCTTTCTTCCCAGCCTACGTTTTTTAAACAACACAGGGTTAAAACTGAGGTGTAAACTGTGCACGTGTTTGAGCTTTGCAGGCTTCGGACAAGCTCACAGGATTTGGGTTATATTCAGTTTTGAAGAATTGTACAATTTGCTGATTAGGTCTATGCATGCTGCATTGAACTGAATAACTCTTTTGTCAGATCTGTCATACTCATGATGTATGACTCGTTGGCATCTACGCTAAAGGCTTTCTATTGAGAGCACTGGTACAGTTTCACCTCTGGTATGTTGCACTATAGTCGACTGTGCCCAGCTCCTTCTTTCCTTGGAAATTGCCAATTTCCATTAAACAAACACATTCAACCTATCTGGAACGCTCTGTACCTCATCCATCAAGCTGTGAACTTGTACTTTGCCATACAGTAGGCATTTGCAGACATAATTTTTAGCTAATTTTCAGTCGCATTTCTTATAGCCAATCAACAGTGACTTGAATCTATCTTCGGTATGTTTTTTTTTTTCTTCTTCTAGTGCAGTGTGTCATTTCTACAATGTGTGTGTTAAATAGATTGATTGACTGAGGCAGAGGTCGGCACGGGTAGAAAATCCGGAACCGGGTACCTGCCATGAAAAATACCCGGGTAAATAAATATCACATATATTAATCTTGTAAGTACATGATACATATTTAAATACTATGTAGACATACATTTAGTCCCTTCAGATCTGTAGACTTGTGTAACCTTTTTCAACACTGGAAACATCGAAAATAATAATAAAAAACCTCTCTGTTTAAATACAGTTATTAATGTTAAATGCGCATCATGCTGTGGGATTCTTTGACATATATTGGCCATATTCCGCTGTTGTTGTTGTTGTTGTTGTTAACATGGCTGTTATGTTCAGTTTTAAAACTAACAGTAGTACAGCACCGCTAGTATTATGTTATGGACGGTCGCAATAGCTACCGTAAATTGCGCCAGCTGGGTTTTGATGGCAGTCGCAAAAGAGATAGTGGGACATGTGCGTGTCTGTTTGGTTGTAATAATAAAGTGCCGTTCCTGATCACTAAATTATTTCTTTCCGATTTAGTTCCTGAGAAGAATAGTCGCCGCAGTTATTATTATTGAGGTGTACTTGCCGCACGCTGTGTTTTATTGTTTTCCGTAAAACATTGATATCCTGTCAGTTAAGAAAAGGCTTCATGCCATAGCTTGTTTTAACATTGTCTGTATTACGCCGGCCAGACACCTGCGCTTACAACTGTATTGTCATATTTTCTTTAAATTTGTTCTTTTTCAAAAAGTAATAAAAGCCATTATATTGCTCTGAACGCAGGCAGTTACATCATAGCAGCAGGGGCAGGGGGGTGTGGTCCCTGTGTGTGTGTGTGCCTTTATTTTACAGCAAGACGTTACAATATGTAACACGTTAAAGTAGAAATATATCCCAGGAGTAAAGAATACGTTATGTAGGCCTTTCTTTACCCCAGTGAATATAGTATATGTTGAAAGAAAACTCCCTCTTACAGCAGTTACTGCATAGTGTGATATTTCTTAATACTTCTCATTTGAGGTTTAACTTCCGTATTAAATTACAGTACATGACTGAGTGATACATGCAGAGACTACAAAGCTGTCAATATTTTATGGTGAATTGGTTATATTTTATCAGTTACTTAAAGCTTATTTAGTATTGGAAAATTGTTTGCCAAATTTGAGTGCCAAAAGTATTTACTCAAATTGGCTCAATTTTTAAAATGTTTACAGCTGGCTGTGCATACGAGTACTTGCACTTTTTTGTTGAGAATTTCACTCCTGTCTATGAGTAATGGATGCCAAATTGAAAAATACCGTATGGATGACCAGTGGAAAAGTGTTTCTGTCTGGCCACTTGTAGAACGTTTTACAGATAACAATAAAGATACAGACTCCATTTCATTGTGGGCTCTGCATGTGCCATTGAAACGTTAGCTTATTTGCTGTCTTTCCTAATAGGAACGGGGTCCCTCAGCACCGACTCTGTATCCGTTTCATACTGTTAAATGAAACTGGATCCTTCATCACACTCTGCCCATGTTCATTTTGTTGATGACAATAAGATTTATTCCAAGTAGGAATGTTGCCAATTTAATATCAGTGTTCATTCATTTGATAAAATGCACTTCTGCTCTTATGGTGCTCATGTAGAAGCAGGCAGAGTCTGGGAACCAACCATCAACCCCGCGGTTCTCAAGCGAGGTACAAAAGGGTCGTCCCCTATGGAGCGCAGGTCCCATGACTTCATTTGGCTTGCAGGATTGAGCTTGTGCGTAATCACAGTACATCACATAACCATGCTGTTCCATTCATTTTGATTGATTGTTTGTTTGTTTTAAGTCATGTAATTTCCGCCAGTACTTTCGCCTCAAAAACTTTCCATAAGGTGTCCATGAACTGCTTTTCAGTTGGTTGTGCTTTTTTTTTTTTTTTTAAAACAAGATACTTTCCCTATCGTGCCTTCTGAATAAGACCCACTTAACATTAAGTATTAGAGTCTGTCTAATAAGCCGTTATGATGTTTAATCTTTAGCAGTAAAACCTGTGTTTGTGGGGAGCTGTATAGACACCATGTGTGTGTTTTTTTTTTTTGTCAGAGTTTTAAAGGTGCTCAGGTGCTTAGCAAAGGATATGGATAACTGATATTGAATTGGAGAGCAGCCATGGTGTGTGATGCTAGTCACTGTTATTGAACAGGGCAGATAGCAGCCATGGTGTGTGATGCTAGTCACTGTTATTGAACAGGGCAGGTAGCAGCCATGATGTGTGATGCTAGTCACTGTTATTGAACAGGGCAGATAGCAGCCATGATGTGTGATGCTAGTCACTGTTATTGAACAGGGCAGATAGCAGCCATGATGTGTGATGCTAGTCCTTGAATCTCCTCCCTCTGACCTGAAATACTGAGATAGTAACAATTCAGCTGTTGTCCGTTACTTGCTTTGTATTTCTACCAGCTACTTGCATTGAATTAGTGAACTTTTCCCCCCCAGTGAATCCACAGGTAAATCATGAGAAATACATCCTGTTTGATCAAGGCAAGTGAAGGGTATAAACTTATGAAACATATTCTAGCTGCATCAGGACCGAGTATGTATTTGAAGGGTTAAAGAACATGTACCGTGTGCTTTAAGTTTAGGAAGGAGCTTTAAGGTTATCAGACTTTGTAATACAATAAACATGAAATCCCACCAGCACACCCATGTAAAGTTGTTGTTTTATATAGTAGCCCGTGAATGGGACATTGGGCTGTGATGGGTTAACAGCAGACCAGTGACAGCACACAATTAAGGATATTGTACGTTGGCTTCTCTACAGTAGTGCAGACCAGGAGACTCCCTACAAAGAAGCAGTCATGTATACAGTGCTTGTTGTGCATTGCTGTGCACGCTGGGATTGCTTGCCCCCCTCCCCCTCGGCTGCCTTGGTGTCCTGGTTAGTGTTGAAGGGAGAGGCAGGCACTGCACTGGCTAGTATTCAGCTGGTCAATGACAGCCCAGAGCATTCCAATAGGCTGAGTCCAGTAGCATGCATCTAATGAACCAGATCTGCTGTACAGTAGTGTTGTGTTGTGTTGTGTAGTGTAGTGTTGTGTAGCGCGCTCCTGTACCAAACATCCCCAAGGGCATACTCACTGGTTTTATTGAGGATTAAACATTTGGGTGATTTAGAAGAGACCCATGTTTGGTAAGTGATGCTGATCAAAAGGCAACATTCATTCTGCTGTGAAATGCTGTTTCTTGGATGCTTTAACGTAAATTTGATCATACATGAACAGCACAATGTAGTATTCTGTACTACAGTAGATTTGTTTTCCCTTGTGAACACTTTGAACAGAACTCTGCGGAATTAACCAATCTGTGGGCTTTGTGGGGCTAACTTTAGACCAGCTGATTCATGAAAGGCGTTTTGTTTTGTTGTGGGCCCCATGTTGGTTGGACACATCCCTTGGTTTTAGGTATAAACAGATTAACATGGTATTGCCTGTTTTAATAATTTGTATCCTCTACATTGCATCCCTTGCTTACTGTATTACAGTAACATGTTTCATTGTCTGACTTGTGTATTGTAAATAATTACATAACATGTTTTCTGTATAGAGCTGAAATACATGTTTGCTGTATTTTTTTTATATAATTTGCTATCTTGCTGTGTCCTATGTTTAAGTTATTAAATATGTATTTATTTATTTGGGGGTTATTTTTTAACTACTTTTTAAAGTATTGTTTCAGTTGATTTTAATTCTCATTTCAGAGTGGTCCTGTGGAGCAAACATGTTAGGATTTCATCAATGTTATGACTGGCAATTTTGTTATACATGTGCTTGACTTCTATTCAACCAGCTTGGACCTCCTGTCTTTATATATTCATGAGTAGCTTACCCAAACAATAGATTTCATGTTCTTTGTAAACTACTGTAATATATATCCTACACTAGCAGAGCATGGAACAGGGATAGCATTACAGCAGTTAAGTTTTTATTATTTTCTTCTAGTTTTTTTTTTTTTTTTTAATTAACAGCATCACAAGAAACTGAAGTTGATAATGACTGTAAACTGAATAAACTCTGAAATGAAGTTGGCTGTTTACACAGGTATAGTGAAGCCAGTCAGCATGCAGTTCCCGCAGTGTGCTTCAGTCAGTCCGGTATGGAGGTACAGTAGCACTCTCAGAGGATGGGTCTCCATGCATCTTCAGCCCTCATGAGTTTCAGTTAGTGCTACTGTAGGAACTTGGCTTAGACCCCTGTGCACCGTAATTCATCAGACACCCTGTGTGCTTGCTGTTGTTGGCTTCCTTGGCAATGGGCACTGTAATAAATAACTTTAGCAATGCTTTATTACTTTTATGTTGGATTCCTTGGCAGAATTAAACAGTGTACTGTACCGCACCTAATTCAATTGTATCAACATGGAAAAAAAAAAAGTGACTGCCAAATACCATTTTGACCAAAAAATTCAATTGAAAAAGAGGAGTTTCTTCTGCAGCCGAATGATTGTGCTCTAGTTTTTCACAACACGCCACTGAGAGGAATGTAATTGAGACGTTCATTTGTTCAAGTTCGTTCAAGTAGTGCAAACAATATGGCATTCACACCAACCTGCACATACTGTACAGTACTGCTGCTTAATCAATTCTACTGCAAAAGAAAGGGATCTTGTTAATTTGATACTGACTTGTTTTTGTTAGTGGAACTAAAAAAAGAAACGGGTGCTTTTTAAAGCCTGCACTTTCTGTTGGGTCAATGCTGTGTGTCTCAGCATCTCCTTAAGAATAGTATGTCTCTCTTACTCCATGAGTATGAGGAACTATTGGAAAGGCCCATTGCTGATCTTGCTGTACCTCCTGTACTTATGTGATTTTAGGCAGTTTGGTCTCAAGGACCTTTTTTAAGCATTCCTGACCGCAGCAGTAATGCGACATGGCTGAAGGTGAGGGAAATTAACGAAAGACAAGGTAAATGACAGCTGCAGGTGATGTTAATGCTTCAATACACTAACAAAGTATTTGTGTGTATGAAGGTATTTGTGCTTTTTAGGTTATACTGGATTGCTTTTGGCTGCTAAAAATTGAAGTCTCCATTTAAAATAGTTTTAAAATTGAGGTCCTGCTGGCTTTAGAGGGCATCTAATGACCACTCTGTTTGGAACCTAATCAGCTGAGACAACATTGTTGGTATTCACGTTATACTGTATTAAAGGGAATAGGCAGCTTTAATGTTCTTCACTTTTGTAACCTTGTTCTTATGCTCCAGGAGTTAAGTCGTTAAGAGATACCTAAAGCAGGCTTCTTCAGATGGAAGCAGGCTTGTAGCCTCACACTCATTAAGTCGACACACATTGCTTCTCTAAGAATCAAATGCTGCTCCTCCCCCTCCAGGGCCTTGACTGTCTCAGCATTCCTCAGAAGAGGGAAGGGAATATGTGAGAAATGAATTGGTGAAGTTACTGCATGCAAATCATTTTCATTGTAAGATCATTTATTCTGTTAGCATTCTTTTAATAACTTGGCCCTTGAGCTTCCTTTACACAATGCAGGTTGTGAAGTGACCCAGATACTGCACCACACACAAAAAGCAACGTATCTGAGCACTTATAAACTAATAGACAGTACTGTATCACTTCAGTACTGAACCTACTGTATATACCAGTAGAATAGATTTTGGTACCCTCATTTATTCCAATGCAATGTTACCAGATGTTGTCTTGCAGTATGAAGCATGATTCCACTTGATAGAAGAAGGTTACTCTGAGTTTGTGACGTGCCCCTGTAAGTGTTCAGAACAGGTTAAGTGTTCAGTAAGTGTTGCTGAACAGGTCTTGAAAGCAGATTGTCAGGTTGCGTCCCTGTACCAACAGCAACCAGGCTCTTGTTTTCTTCTGCTGAGACGTGTTGTCTTTAGCACGTTGGGATTGTTGCCAGCATGTTGAACCTCTCAAGTTTCAGAAACCATCGGGGTTTCTAAAGCTGGATACAGTACAAGTCAAACATTTAGTAAAAGTTGCTGCTATGAAGACAACATTTTTGGGTTTATGTGAAAAACTGTACTTGGAGACCTAAAAAAAAGTATTTTAACTTGTTTACTGTTTTAGTAATAGAGTTAGCTGTCTGGATGGATGGATGTTTGTTTCTATTAAAAGCTTGTGACTCTTAATGTATAACTTGAAATAACTTCAAAGACTACAGTATAATGGTCAGGCAACAAAACATTTGCAGATCCTATAGTACTGACATAATATGAAACAAACAAAGGGAAATCCACCCATCGAACAGACAAACCCATATGCTCCAGCAAACAGAGTTGTGACACTCTGCACACCTGCATGTGTATCCAGGATAGGGGGGTTCCGTACAGGAGCAGCAGCAGGAGGAAAGCGAGCAGGGCTGTAAATGACCTGCTGTTAAACGAAGATAAAAGACCCGCGCCCAGCAGATGAAATGTCAAAGCAAGACCATATGCGGAGTGGTGTGCAACATTACTACTTCATGTCTGCTAGTGACAGGGTGGATATGCGACACAGACTTTCTGAAAGGCACAATAACTCATTTCCATGTTGTCCCATACAGTGTGTCAGCTGTTCCTAATTACAATGAGAACAGCAATCCTCACGTAATGCTTCAAGCAAGACCCTGCAGTGTTAATGTAGTTGAATGATGTTGTACTGCCATGATTTTAGCCTCATCCAGAGTCAGCTGGATGTCCTCATTTTTTAATTTTTCTTTTTATTGTTGTATGAGTTTGGGGATAATTCCTGCAGACCACAGAATGTGTTGGCCAGAAAGCTGAAAAGAATAACAGGGGGCCTTCGTGTAGTACTAGTGAAATGTAGTTTTCCCCACGACTGGGCCCTTCAAGTACTGTGTGCTGTTTTGTCCTGCTGAGAGCCTGAACAGCTCCGATCAGAGAGCTGTGGTTTCAGCGTGCCCTTTCTTAACAGGGTCAGCTGCTGTCGCTTCTTCACTGCAGAGGCACAGCAAGCCCCTTGCTGAGGCCAGAGATGCGACAGCCTAGGGACTTCCAGCACTCCCAACCACACTGCCTGCAGACATTGGGTTGTGCACCGATCATTTTAGGAAAGAGGATCTCAGGTTTTAACAGTTCCAGGATTAATCAAGGCCTTATGCCAACTTTATTTATTTATTTATTTATTTATTTATTTTGCCTCGCTGTACTATACACTTCTGTAAAATGAACTTCTATTTTAGGAGTTGGATTTTAAAACAGTATTTTGTTTTCAAGAGTTTCTTTTAGTTTGGAATAATGTGATGTGTAAATGTGGAGACAACAAAGAATCTTGCCTTTGTTGCTAATATTGTTGCAGCAATCAAAGGAAATCAGTTAAATGTGCTGTATATGCATATGAAACCTACTGCTGGCATGGAAATATTTGGTTACAGTTACAGTAGCACCCACTGGTGGATTTCATCAGTTCAAGGGGAAACACTTCTACTGTTCAGCAGGTAAGAACTGATGACAGGCATCTTATCAATTGATTTCAGGCCAAAGATCAAATACCATTTTTACACACTACTCGAGTTCTCTCAGGAATGAGACTCAATTAACTGTAGCAGTATTAATGAGATCAGATTAAAGCAGCTCAGTTAAATGGGTGAAGGAGTGAATATTGGCTGTTTTTCATAGTTTAATTTGTTTTCTGTGAATGTTTTACAGGCATGCTTTCAAACTAATGGGACCCAAAAGTGTCAAAGTGTTTGAATACCGTGCAGTGATACAGTAGAATATCATTACGTTTCTGCAGTGGGATGAAATGCTGCCTGACTCGGAGCCTTTGATTGTGCGTGTTAAAGAATCAGGACGTGTCCTAACAAATTAAACAGGTTGGCTTTAAATAAGGGTTGGGGGGGGGGGTAAAGCACAAAGCAATGCAGTGTTTGTCGAGTTCGGGAAATGTACGGCTTGCTTGGACAGCAGATGTAGCCCAGCTTTTTATTCACCGTACTCAGTTGCTTTGAATAACAAAGTACTTGAAGGGGGCAAGTCACCAGGGCGGCAGTGTGGAGTAGTGGTTAGGGCTCTGGACTCTTGACTGGAGGGTCGTGGGTTCAATCCCAGGTGAGGGACACTGCTGCTGTACCCTTGAGCAAGGTACTTTGCCTAGATTGCTCCAGTAAAAGCCCAACTGTATAAATGGGTAAATTGTATGTAAAAAAAATTATGTAATTGTATGTAAAAAAGAATGTGATATCTTGTAACAATTGTAAGTCGCCCTGGATAAGGGCGTCTGCTAAGAAATAATTAATAATAATAATAATTTTAAAGAGACATTTAACATACTGTAGTGCGCATTCCCTTCTCGACCTGCTCGTAAGCATGCTTTAAAGTTGAACCACATCCCTATCATTTTAACACTAGATCTTGCATGTTTGACACTAGTATAGTAGCTCTATTCTTTTTTTTTTAACAAAAGAATGTATTATAGTTGTATTATTTATGCAAATAACACCTCAGCCTCCAAACATGTTACTGTACATTGTAGCTAATAGTAGTACAGTAATCCGTCATGTATCCGCCCTTCACAAGTCCGCCCTAACCGTTTATCCACCATGATCAAGCTCTTCAACCACGTCAGGAAAGTGAGAGCGAGTTGTGCTTTCAATTGGGGGAATTTTTATTTTTTTCCTTGTAAACCTATGCATTTTGCTACTGTGTAAATTACCCGACACTAATGTAAGTGTATACAGCACTGTGCATGAAGAGGGTTTTTTTTTTTGTGTAAATGCATATTGTAAATAGTGTGTATTATTGTAATTAATGAATGAAGTACCTGACGCTCCAGGGAGAGCCTGCCAGTTGTGTGTGATTACCAGGTGTGGAATTTAATCAGCAGGTAGGTGTGTTTCAGCGGGGCTGAATGTGAGTGTGTGTGAACCAGGGTTAGAGTAAGCAAGTCGAAACCGCCAACAACCAGGCGCGTTGCCAGAGTTTGTTTATTATTAAACAGAGAAGATTAGTTCAGCGATTTGTAGATCCCAGTAAAGTTTTCGTACACTGTGTTGTATGGTGAGCTGTTCAGTGTGTTTGATATTGTTCGCCTGTGGGGCATATCAACTTCAACCTCTGTCTCAATCTCCTGCCTGTCACTCGGCAGCGAATGCACGCATCCACACGGCAGATGGCTACCCAGTCACAATAAATACCCTGTATCTTTCTAAACAAGGTACTTGGCTCCCTAATAAAAGCTGAATCTCAAAACAATAATTGTGTGAATATAGTAATTGTTACATCTGTGTATAATGGTATTTAAAAAAGGATTAATTTACCCGACTTTTTACAAATCCGCCCTTACTCTGGTCCCACTGCAGTCGGATACGCGATGGATTACGGTATTTAAATGAAGACTGGTGTGATGTGACCTTTTTTATTTTAGTTGGAAGGTCATGTGTACTGAAGGAAGGTTTCATATTTGCATCTTAAGGAATGGCTTGTAATAAATGCAAATGTTGGATGAGTTTTAGGTGAATCTGCCTCCCAAGCTGGCAAAGGCTCCACATTAAGCTAGTATGTTACACTTCCCTCTCCATAGTTAAAGGGCTGAACAGGTGAAAAATGTTCCCAATGTCCCAGTGTTACAAGAAATTCTAAGCTACACAGGCTGAAGCATAAACACCCCAGTCCAGCTACAAATCCAACTGGAACCGTCGTCAGATGCAACCTAAAAAAGGTACCTATAATATTAAACTGTATTATAACATTATTTATTTATTTATTTATTTATTTATTTATTTATTTATTTCTTAGCAGACACCCTTATCCAGGGCGACTTACAATCTTAAGCAAATACATTTCAAGTATCACAGTACAAGTAATAATACAATTAAGAGCAAGATAAATACAATGACTTTGGTTCAAGCAAGTACAAGTGTGACAAAATACAATTCAGTAATACAGCAGATAACAGTGTCAGTGATAGTTACATCAGGATATGATTAAATACAAAATACTACAGATTAAACACTTGGCAGATTACAGTACTCTGAAGTACAGGATTAAATGCAGTAAAATAGGGGGCAGATAAGAGCAAGTAAAGTGCATTTAAGGAAGGGTGATAAGTGTCCCAGGGGAAAAACAGAGGAGTTCTACAGGTGCTGTCTGAAGAGGTGAGTCTTAAGGAGGCGCTGGAATGTGGTCAGGGACTGGGTAGTCCTGACATCTGTAGGAAGGTCATTCCACCACTGTGGAGCGAGGGTGGAGAAGGAGCGGGCTCTGGAGGCAGGGGAGCGTAGAGGAGGTAGAGCCAGTCTTCTAGTGCAGGCGGAGCGGAGAGGTCGAGTGGAGGTGTAGGGAGAGATGAGGGTCTGGAGGTAGCTGGGTGCAGTCTGGTCAAGGCATCTGTAGGCTAGTACAAGAGTCTTGAACTGGATGCGAGCGGTGATCGGGAGCCAGTGGAGTTGCATGGGAGAAGCAAGGCAGAGATGTTAAAATATAAGTAATGTAATTAATGTTCAGTCAGTGTAATGTCACAAAAAAAAAAAAAAAAAGAGCCGATAAAGAACCTTGTGGGTGGTTGTACAGTAGTTCAAAGTAACATTGCAGTTAAAATGGAAGGCTTTTTTTAAATGTCTACCCCTATACCATTAAAGATTGTACAGTATTTATCGAGATTACTCATGACTTTTAGGGTGAAGGTTGAATTTTACTCCATGAAAATACATTTTACTCTCTGTATTAATTAGAAGGTAAGTTACTCCCAGACCCATAACCTTATCTAGAGCGCTGAGTACAGTACTACACAAATACACCGTGGTATTTCCTACTGTTTTTAAACTACCTTTGTGTTTAAACCTCACAGAAATCTGGGATGAGACTGCCCCCTTGTGTATTTTGGTGTTATTGCTCAATACTGTACAAGTAAATCAAAAAGATCTCTTGCATCTATTTTACTGTATACCCTTCTGTGCTGATTTTAAAAAGAATTATTTCAAGATTCTCATACCTCATTTTTTGGTAGAATTAAGTATTAAAGGTGAAGTATTTTAAATATCAAAATGTATTCTGTTTGAATAATTTGTATTGACATTTTATGAAAAAAATATGTTGTGTATGACCCTGTAGGGAGAATTGGTGTTGAGATGCTCAATTAAAGATAATTAATTAGTTAATGTGTGTACTGCTTTAACTCTTAGTTACAAACTTCTCCCAAACGAGTTCCAGATCGCAAAGGAAACAATTGCACAATAAAACACAACACCATTGTATCTTTTATACATGTTATCAAAACTGTGTAAATAAAATACGGTACAAAAGTAGAAACGGCTAATATTAAAATAGCATAAATCAGCACATTAATCTCACTAAGCTATACTATTCAGATCATACAGGTAGTGGACAAAAAAATGGAAACACCTGGGTAAATGAGGGACACAGAGCATATTAGAACATAATAAAGTTTACAAACGAGAGGAGGCCCCATTCAGCCCATCTTGCTGGTTTGGTTGTTAGTAGCTTATTGATCCTAGAATCTCATCAATTAGCTTCTTGAAGTATCCCAGGTTGTCAGCTTCAACAACATTACTGGGGAGTTGGTTCCAGACCCTCACAATTCTCTGTGTAAAAAAGTGCCTCCTATTTTCTGTTCTGAATGCCCCTTTATCTAATCTCCATTTGTGACCCCTGGTCCTTGTTTCTTTTTCCAGGTCAAAAAAGTCCCCTGGGTCGACATTGTCTATACCTTTTAGGATTTTGAATGCTTGAATCAGATCACCGCGTAGTCTTTGTTCAAGACTGAATAGATTCAGTTCTTTTAGCCTGTCTGCATACGACATGCCTTTTAAACCCAGGATAATTCTGGTTGCTCTCTTACTAGAGCAGCAATATCCTTTTTGAAACAAGGTGACCAGAACTGAACACAATACTCTATTCCTAATAATATATTGAAAGCAAGGGCTTCCACACAGGTGTGGCTCATGCGTTAATTAAGCAAATAACATCCCAGCATGCTTAGGGTCATGTATACAAATGCTGGACAGGCCTGGTTGCCTATAATTATGGCTAGCATGGATGCAAGAGGAGACCTCAGTGACTTTGAAAGAGGGCTGATTGTTGGTGCGCGTTTGGCAGGAGCTTCAGTGACCAAGACAGCTCAACTTGCTGATGTTTCATGAGCAACGGTGTCTAAGGTGATGTCAGCATGGAACTCCGAGGGAAAGACATTATCAGCAAAGGGCAACATTGGGCGGAAGCGCATACTCCAGGATCGTGATATCCGTGCATTAATTCAAAGTGCAAGGCTAAACAGGCAAGCAGCCAGTTTCATCAAAAACGGTCCGCCGCGAACTCCATAGAGTGGGATACCATAGTGGCCCAACGCCCTATTAAGTGACGTTACATTGTTGTTTCCATTTTACCACTACCTGTATCTCGGCTTCAGTTTAAATATTGATTTACATGTACTGTAATAGCAAGCATTCTGTAATTGTCTATTCTAGAAAAAACTCATATTATGTCAGCAGATCTAATGATATGAATATGCATAAATATGTTGTTAAATAAATTAATATAATTCAGTGAATTCTAATTAATGGGATATTACGAAATTGTACTTAATTCTTTATCAATCTGTGGTTAAAATGATATATCATTTAATTAGAACCGAGGTACAAAAATATTTGAACGTCCATTCATTTGTTCCTGAAGAAAAATCCAACATCTCTTATGCAATTCAATAGCTCAGCTTATTCTCGTTTTTAAGTGTAGTTATATGACTCTCATCAAATATTAAACTAGCCTGTTTTTATTAAAAAAAAAAAAAAAAAAAAAAAACCCTGACCACACCCCTTTATCATTTTAATAAATACAGATGTATTTCATGTCCAGTTTCTGTAAATCTTTGCTGACAGTTTATTATTATTGGTTGTTTTGCTGGATGTTGTTTGGAGCAGTTGGTTACCGCTGGCTTCCCTTTTTCTTGACTGACTAAAAAAAACTCGGTGAAACAAAGAAAGCTTCTTCCCCACCTTGAAGTTACTTACAATAGCTCAACTGAATTCGAGACGCCAGCACCGGGGATTCTAGGCAGTCACTCTTGGTTGTGCAGTGGGCCTAACGTTTGTTGCTATAGTTACCTAGCTAGCCCTACTCCCTTTCTCATCATCTTGTTCATAGAGACAAGGCCATCTAGTCTTAACTCCCTTCTTAATTGCAATTTCCAGGTCCTGGATCTGCTCACACACCTAAGACTACTATAAAAAGACACCATTTTAATTTAACACCAGATTAGCTGAATTGACTCGGGGGGGGGGGGGGGGGGGGGCAGATACAGTATCCGTGCTAGGGGGCAAGCGTAGCCAGGACCATTCTCTTGTAACACAGAAAATAAAATAATATAAAAATAGAACAAGAAAAATAAAAGCACTTTGTATTGAAAATGCTGCACCAGTAATGTGTGTTTTTGTTGTTCCACAGGAACCCGAAGTTGCTGGTTGGTGCTGAGAGGGGATGGTATGAGAACTCTACTATAGACTCCATGTCACAGGTTTGCACAACTGAGTGATCGTGTTTCTCATTTTTCATTTAAAACTTTCATTGCCTCTGATGCGCAAATATTCTTGGATTACAGCTGCAGTATTGCATGCAAGTTACCATATTGGCGTATACAATATTTATATGCAGTTTTGAAGATTTGTAACAGTAGCCAGGTACTGTACTACACCTGCATTGGCAAAAAGCTATACCTGTAACAGTAAACAGTGCGTGCTGACCTCATCTGAACTTGCACAAGGCAGTCCCTGTACAGCCACGAGGGATGTTCAGGAAATTCACTACAGTGTCTGCAATGGCTATTGATTTAGATATCCACAAATACGTTTTATTTTAGAATAAAACTTTACAATACAATAAACAAATAGCAGCAGTTTTAGTTATGTAATGCTTTAAGACCTTGATTTCTTTGAAACAACCCTGTTGGTTCAAACAAACATAAAATGGCCTACACTGTAGTTCTGTATGAAACATACAGTGATATATTGTATTGAACTACTTTGTACGGAGGAACGTTAATTGCTGAGGGCCAGTGATCTCTGTCATTCACCTGCCTCCCTTCAATCTCATTGGCTCAAGGGTTTTCCAGTGCTTTCCTAAGATGGGCTTAGCTTACATGCAAAAATAAGTCTCACCTTTTTGCCTTGTTGTTTTGATGCTACCATTTAGACAGTGGTTTACATTCCTTTTAAATTCAAATGACCCAGTTAATATTAAAACACTGCGTTTTGAAGGACATAACATGAAACAGCCTTGCTTGGCAACCAAAAAAAGTGCCCATGTATATACTAATAAAACATGGGTTTACAGCTTGCTAAGTGCGTTTCAAACAAACAAAAAAACTAAAAAAGGTGGACTGTGGCATCACTGCAGGGTGAAAGCCCTGCCAGTGCACGGTTGTGTGTATATGTGGGGAGTGTGGCTGGAGTCGTCAATTGAATAAATATTTAAATGATTAATTAAGGCTCTGGCCACAGGTATATAAATAGGGTGATCACGGGTGTTAGAATTGTGTTGGTGAAGGACCGGTGCGGTGGACTGTGTGTTTTGTTGTTTTTGTAGTTGTGTGTGAAATATAAATAAATGTCAGCGGAAGCACTTAACTACAGCGTTTACGGTCTCCTTGGCAACACGTACCCTGTCACATGGACAGAGTAAGTAGCGAGGTTCCGAAAAATATAGCATTATACATCCCCACATGTTGCTACTACATACCTGTCCTTTTTCTTTTCTTTTCATTTCATTTTCATTGTCAACATCTTTTTACAATTTTAAATTCTGTTTCAAAGCTCTTTTCAAAATGGCCGCTCTAGTGCAGTGGGGTTTGAGATCTGACCTCCTAAATCACTGCTGGAAAAGCTCTGGCTTTTCTGTTCCATAACACATCATTGATCATTATTGCTCTGTTATCTGTTTGACAATGTGGGCAGTAATCCTTACACTATCATCGCTGCACTAGAGCGGCCATTTTGAAAACAGCTTTAAAACAGAGTTTAAAGTTATAAGTGTAAAAAGTTGTCGGATGTTAACAATGAAAATAAAAATGACAGGTATTTAAGCAGTTGTAGCAGCACGTGGAGATGTGTAATGCTATGTTTTTTCGGAACCCTGCTACTTACTCCTTAATGTTCTGTATATTGCCCAAAAAGCACACCAACATTCTGGAATAGAGAGCTTTGCACCAACATTTTTGACTGCAGATTTATATATTATTATAATTACCTTTTTTTAAGACTTCTACTGTACGGTAACTTTGCTAGTTCAGTAATAATAATAATAATAATAATATTATGCAGGGTCAGTGTAAGGCTCTTGCCAGTTTAATGTTGTATTTTACATTATTGTTGTTTTGGGTTTTTTTGGCAATATTTCTTTATTATAGCTGCAATAATTTAGTTTTTATTACCTTCTAAAACAGCTGAAGTTCTTGCAATTGTAGGAGTCACCTGAAAAAGGCAATTATTTAAATGATTGTATAAACAGTATCACGTGAATACTAAACTGAATTTTATGAATCCCCTTCCTATGCTTATTTCTTTTTGTCTGGTCAAAGAAGCTTGCCAGGGGCTACTTTCAGCAGTTCTCGGTTGTTAAAGAATTGCTTGGTACAGCCTTTTTGTTGGTAGAAAGTTCTTCACTGCAGAAGTCTCTGTTCTAGGTACAGTATACAGTAGCACAGCTGTCAGACTTGTTTTTTAGTCAATTTGCACAACTTTTTAGCTTGAAGTTACAAATAGCTATGAAGAGCACAATGCAGTCAGAAAGATGATTATGCTGTAGTGATGTTTCAAGCTGACCACTTGAACGCACTACAGTAGTTCTGAGTGGGATCATGTACAGTAACTGTAGGGTGAAGGAACTGCTTGGGATTTCCTTTTATATTCTACAGTTCTCTTTCATGGTATCCCTCTGGCAAATTAAATCTGCAATTGTGTTTATGCTGTGCGTGGAAGCTTCCAATCAAGGTTCGCTTTACAAAGAGCAATTTTGTTAATTTCTTCTTTTTTTTTTTTTCCGCCCCTGCAAGATCTTGGAAGAGTCACCCAGAACTTATTTTCCCATTTCCTTCAGTTCTGTACAGCTGTCAGAGCTGCTGTAAATGATCTGGCTTTCTTTTCTCATACAGTTCTGCAGCCAGCCTATACTGCTTCTGCTACTGCATTCTTCAGACCAGGAGCTGTTCTGGTGCCCAAAATGTAATTAACAGGCACCAAAGATTTAATTTGTATATAGAACAGGATTACAGCATTCTTTCCAAAAAAAAAAAAAAAAAAAACATGTTTCCAAATTGCACAAAGTTTATTATTGTTAACATATGTTAAAATGCTTTCTTATCATAGTTTAGTAAAAACAAACAATATTTATTTTCACCAGAAAGTACACACAGTCATATGGGAAATTTATTATAACAGTGCCACTGTGGCACCATGTGAGCTTATTTATTAGAGTTTTTTTTAGTTTTTTGGACAGTGTAAGATCAACGTCTCAATAGTCCTCTTTGTGCCAAGCAAATAACAGTATACAGATGAAGCCAGTGCATTGCATTTAGGAACACTAATCCTATATAAACTTCACAACTAAAGAAGGAGGCACATCCCTGTAAACAAACTTTCATCCGGCAGCCGTAGAAACTCACAACCTAACTGAGCTCAACGGGGTGATACTTTGGCAAACACTTGGGCAAGCAGAGTGAAGAAAGCGTTTATTCAATATTATGTTTTCCATAAATACAAATCCTGCTAGTTAGTATGAGCATATTTGTGTTTGTGGTTAAACTTGATTTGAAGACGGGTGTTTCTATTATAAGAATATAAATACCTAACTCACGTTAATTGAATAAAATACGTACAGAAGGATTATTCTTTCCATCCTGTATCAGTAAGTATTTCAACCAATCCTTATGTGAAACAAGTAAGGAGATTTAACTTTAACTTTATATTTGATAACTGTTATTGATTGAATTGTTGTATACATTAGTGAGTTTTTTTTTAAAATCCGTTTTACTGTGAAATTACCCATTAAGACAGTTTGAACAAACAATGGTATGTACTGTGAAATGCATTAAAAAGAGGATAGGGCCATCTCAAAGCTAACAAGCAATGTTTGTGTCTTATTATTAGACAAAGAGAAGGAGATGTGATACCTTTTATTGGACTAACTAAACAATAATTAATCACAAGCTTTTAAGACCTCAAAGGTCTCTTCTTCAAGTGAAAGTAGGAAAGGGAGATTAATGTTTACATTCAAAGGTGGCATCAGAACTTTAACAGAAATAACCCATTTTGAATGACTACAATTATAATGCAAAAAAAAAGCTGTGTTGAAAAAAGACTAAATAAGTACACAAATTATATGAATAAAATGTAAAAACTATAACAGTATATACTAAGATAGGTAAAGAAATAGTGAAAAAAAGATAAATACAGAAATAAGTATGTGTGTGTATGTATATATGTAGGTGTGTATGTGTATATATATATATATATATATATATATATATATATATATATATATATATATATATATATATATACATACATACATACCAGCCAGCACATGTGTAGATCCACCACCTCAGCGGTGAATGTATAAAATAATTGAGGAGATGGTAGTAAACAATCTGTTTTACTTACATCCATGATCACTGTCTGGCAGTAATTCACAATACAAAATAATGTTTTGCTGGCAAAATGATATAGCACACTGTATGATTCTCACTGAAATGCAAAACCTGCGTGCGCTTAGGTTATGATTTTTTCTAAATTAGTTCAACTTAATACTAAATCACACTTTGTAGAGGCATGAGTTTTGCTGAAGAGATGTCATTATTACCATGCCTAATGTTTGCCTTATGTCTTAATAGGATTCAATGGAAATTTGAGCCCTGTTGCTTTTATTAATGTATTATTGGGAACAGTACACCTGATTTCAAGATTGTGATTTTCAAGAGGTAATTACCAGCTAAGTTTTACACACACCTACAATAGACAAAAGACTAAACATTTTTTCTGTATAGGATAATATATATTATATTATGCCTGAACACAGCTGAAAAGCATGTGAAATACCTTGTATACCCATTAGATGGCGACAGTACAACAGGAGGCTAATAGGTTACTAAGGGCCTGGTGGAAATTCAAAAATACCTCTCATTGCTTTCAAGTTTTCCACATGGCAGATGTCTCTGTGATATACAGAAGCAAGGTACAACTGGAATAATGGTATAATGGCTCTTTTTTTTTTTTTTTTTTTTTAAAAAGGCCAGTTGCTACAGGTCAGTTGGGTATTGCAAACGTCTCAGGTGCACTTCATACTGCTGTTAGGGTCCTGGCTTTAGCTTGGGCTTTTATGGAAAGATGGATTGGACTTCAGTTTTTGAATATTTGGTAATCCCTCTCAGGACGCAATGTAACAGCTGGTATTTCTGCATTGCCGCAACCCGATTCCAACCCACATTCTGTCATATCTGACATTCACATGGTACGCCATGGCAAATAACATCATCACTGTGAAACTAAAAGTATGTCTCTCTTTGTTTTTTAGCTGTACGTACACAAGTTATTTCAAAAGAACTGAAGCAGAATACAAGCATTTGAGCTTGACATGATAAAAGCTGGCTGTTTTGAAAACAGGTTTTTGCAGTAACGCTTTGACCCTGCCATGTATTTCTCACTGAGTGGAGCACAAGTTATCAAGACATGCTCCTTGTCTTTAATTTATTTATGAATTACCACTAGGGGTGTCTCTTGTCTTCTGGTTGAATACAGTCAAGTGTTGTCTTGGATAGTCATGAACTTTGCTTTCTGCTTCTCTATTACCGTTACTGTCAGTTTTACTATTGCTGTTACTATTATTGCTATTGTTACTTTTACAATTCTTTTTTTCTGTGAATTGTCATGTACAGGTTTCCGTAAACCCCATTTGTTAATGTATTGCTTCTAATTTTGAGTTTCTTAATATTGCTAGAAAAAAGGCTTTGGGATGTAATTTAGTTTAAGCAACAACAAATAGGCATATATACAGTCCTGTCACTAGAATGTGTCTTTGCAGTCTCGAGATACTTTTGAATAAATGGTTCCTGTGGCCTTATTATACAAGAGTGTGATTTAGACAGCTTCTGCCTCATCCTATATACTTCTCCAGTGTTATAGCAGAGGTTTAGGCAGGCTTATGATGAGTGTCTGTGCTAGTGCTCAAATCCACCCATGATGACCTTGTGAACTGAAACCTGGTTCCCTAACCGGTAAGGCAGCTACTGTAATTGCGCTCCCTGTGGAGCATTAGGGCCTGAAAGGGAATACAGCATGGAATGTTGCCAGATGAGGTCATTGAAATTGACTTGGTTTGGTGCAAAGTGAACTACAGGCTAACTGAAACATCATCTGTAGGGAAAATTAAATGTGGAACACATTTGTAAGTACCATTGTGTGTGTGTATATGGACTGGAGAGGAGGGCTATAGTAGAAAATTATTGACCCGAGGAAAGACTATTGTTACCGAAGCTGAGGGCACTGCACAACTGGAGGTAACAATAGTCTTCTCGAGGGGCATTTCATTTTTCACTATGGCTGAGTCTGCAGTACATAGTGAAACATGTACTGCAGTTATATGTACATATATATGAACCAGTCAAGAAAATAAGTGAGGCAAGGTTGGATAGTAAATACGACTATATATTTTGTTTAAAAATATCGGTTATAGCATACGTAAATAAATAAATATCAGAAAATGTTTTTGAGGTCCATACACTTATAGTTAGCAAAGTTTTTCTCTGTCTGCTGCATAATCCAGTTTATATTCCACCCGTCATATGTTTTCGTCGAGTTGTTGAATTTCAGAAAGTCAGATAATGGTGACAGTGATGTTTTAATTGCCATTTTAGTGTTTTGGAGCATCTTTCTTTTGAATGCTTTGTAAATCATTTTTTGTTAACTCTCAGAATCAGTGTTCAGCCATTTTCTTTTGTGAAGAGTGCAGGGGAGAAAGGCATTCCTTTGAAAAGGGGCGGGACTGACAGTGATGTGAACCAATCGCATGACAAACGGAGACTATTGACCAGTGGTGTAAGGATTAGGCAGAGCTCCAGATAAGGTTTTGGGTCTGGGAGTAATTTGCTAGTGTTTTCTAAGATACTGGTGATGTGTCTCAATGTGGAGTGGGTGGATTGAGCCATCTTTGCGTAATGTCAGACTTGTATTCCTGCACACACGCTGGAGAATGGCTTACCCTTTTTGTTAAAACTATGACAAAATCATTCTTTAGAGCACAGTTTTGGGAGTTCCAGAATCTGGTGAGAGATTCAGACACCATACTTGTGTCACTCCTACAGTACAGTAGAAAGGTACACATGATACAGTATGGTAGAAGGTTCTTTCCTCAAGGCTGACCTTTTGACTACTACAGTCTAGATGTTTTTGAAAGGTAGCACAGCAATAGCTTTAAGACTCTAATGTTGTTTTGAAAGTAACGTCTCGGCATGTTAGTCAACGGGGTCCATTCAATTGGATCGAATTCCTGGCACAGAGATCATTTAGAATTTCTGTTCCAGGGTGATGAAAATCAAACATCAGGCCGTGCATGCGAGTCCCATTTCTGTCTATAATTTATGAAACCCCTCAGTTATGAGGTCTGTTTTAGAGATATTAAAGGTTGCCAATACTGCATTTGGATGTGTCCCTGTTTTTGACCTGTTGAATAGACCATGTCTTTTGTGTCATTTGAGAGATAGCTGGATGCTTTTGTAATGGTGGCTACATTTTCCTTGAAGGCTTTCCTGGGAGACTGGAGATGTTCTTGGACCGGTGCACAGGCTGTGAAGGATCGTTTTTCTTGGAATTGTAGGTACTATACAGCACACTTGATGGATAGGATAGTCTTGGAAGAGCCGTTGCCTCTGACAGGCGGATGCTTTCTCGTGATGGAAGGTGTGTTGGAGAGCTGCAGGAGAAGCAGTGTTTGGAAGTGACTGACAAGAGAAGGAATAGCTGCTGCAAAAGAAAGAGCCTCTACTGCACTTAACAGTGCAAGTGATAACAGCTGTGTGCACATGTGCAACAGCAAAGAAGAGCCACTCAGGTTGTGATTTGGTGAAAAAATATTCTCAAATTTAGCCTTGTAAATCATTAGATAAAGAATATTAAGTTTACTTGGCCTTTTATCAGTTACATTGCTCCAGGTAAAACTGATAAGAAGGACAATTCTTTACATCTCTTTTACATTCGATATGAATCATTTTTAACGTTGTTGATGTGGAACAAAGCACGCTTTTATTTTTACTTTCTTTCTTGACATGCCAGTGATGGCTTGAGTAAATGAAATGTATTGTTAATGTTATAGGATTTGTGTAACCTAAAAACAAAGTGTGGACTCCCTCAAGAGGGTGAGGGACCCCTCATGCGGGGAAGTTAAAATAGATACAGTAGTAAATAATGGCAGCATGATTTGGTGACAGGACACTGGTTTTCTTCTTCTTTTAAGCCATTAATAAGGAAATGGGGAGGAAAGAGTTTCTATAGTAATTCAGCCTAGAGAGACAATGCAATTTATTATTATTTATTATTATTTATTTCTTACAGTCGTAAGTATTTGTTAAAATAGATGAACTAAAGATCAATGAATTCTCTTGGCTCCAGATGCTGTATTTCTATATGCTGTGCTGGAGTGAAATACGTGATAGTAAAGCCATCTGTGTGAAGGGATTGCTGCGAGTCACAGAAGCTGTGGTGTGCTGTGCCTCGCCTGCCTGCATGACCGAAGTGCAGTCCTCATCCAGCCTCACAATACAGTAGCACGACCTGCAGGGATTGGCTTTCATGCAGAGGTGAGAGGCCAGGCTGCTCAGGCACTGGATTCCTGGGCCATTCCCGCACCCTGCTGCTTTTTCCTACAGAATGCAGAATTTCTCCTTTTCAACTTGTTGTGTCTTCAAGAATTATGGAATCCAAGGAAAATAATTTGACTTGGTATAGCAAGACATGTACATTTACAGGATTTTCTGGCTCTTGTTTCAATTAGAAGAGTCTTTTTTTGTTTTTGCTTAGGTAAATATCTTGAGGAAGCAGAGTACATAGTGTTTAATGGCAAGCTGGTTTGCAGTGGTTTTATTAGCTTGGTTTGAAAAAACTTTTCTTCTTTGCAATAAAGGCCAAAGCTGTTTTATTACACAGGATGAAGAAGAGATCTGACATTGACAGAATGCTGCAGCTCTTGTTCTATATTTTTGTTACATGATGTTTTTACTCTTTCTAGGGGGCTGCTGCAAATGGCATAAATCTTCCCAGAGACAACTTGGCTAAGAGTGGTTGAACGGAAATTGATTGCTGCTTTCTGGCTATTGAGTGTTACTCTGACAGTCCTGTGTGATAATCCACAGGCAGGAATCATGCCGGCGTTATCAACTGGACCTGGAAATGACACAGGTACTGTAAACTCTGTCAGCCCCATGTCTTTCTACAGTGGGTAGGGTACTGATGGAAGCCATTAAAACTGCCACTGTCTACACTGAAGGAGATTCCAGACCCTGTTTTCACCTCAGGTTTTCTCCCCTGCTTTGCTCCTTGTTTGTTTGTCTGTGAGAACCAAACCTCATACAGTATATGTTAGGAGCTTTTTCATTCATGCTTTCTAGGTGTCTCCTAACTAAATGAATCAATCCTTAATCCATATAATCAATAAAGCAGACTACAACATTTGAGCTGAAACATTAATAAGAAGAGTTTGATTTAGGGTCAAATCTGCAACACAAGACAATACAATATGTTGACTACAGCACACATTATTTGTGATGGGATGTATTCGTTCATACTGCATTATGTTTTTGTAGTTAATTGTACCGGTATCTGTCAAACCTTAAAATGACTGATGCGTTCAGACAGGCAGCATCCATTCCAGTTTATGTCTGCCTAAGGCATCTGTCTAACAGTAAAGCGTGAAGAAGATATAATGACATTTTAAATGGCAAATTAAAGTTACTGAACAAATGCATATGTTTTCCTGTATAGCAATAGCAAAATCTGTTTTTGTGGTCAACTTGAACTAAGTCCTGTTCAATTACATTCTTTAGTGTTTAACCAGGATGAGAACCCATTAAGTTCTGCATTTGATATCCAAGGGGCCCAGGAATCAGTTCAGGTTTTATTAGATTTTCTTCAATAGAAATACATGAATATTCAGCTACCATGGTTGTCATTTTGGTAAATATTTGATTCAGGTTTTACTGTTCTTAATACTGTTTGGTCATGAACCCTCCTACACACCCCAGGAATTCTGGGATGGGTGTTGAAAGTTCATGTCTCCTCCAGAAACACAGATATTATAGCTGTCATTGAAACCAAAATAGATTCCCCACACATACATTCTATTACAATTTTCTGATTGTATTATTATATTATTTTAAAATGATTTTTATGTGTAATTATTTAAAAAACCTTATTTTTCCCTAGACACATATATATTTAGATGCTACGGCAGCTTGTTGAGGCCATCGGCAATACATTTAAATAATTCCGTTCTGTCGAGATCACGAGAGAGTTTATCTCAAGTCCTCGCTCCCGTTTTCCTGAGCTCGATAAATGATGTCAGGGAAACAGAAGTAATCACTTGACAGAAATGATCTTGTGATCTCGACATAACAACGTTTTTTGTTGTTTGTTTTTTTTTCGATGGCCTCAACTAACCGGTGTAAGATGCAGCAGTTAAACAGTAAGAAAATGTAATAATGAAGCGTGGACATATTTGGATTATCTTAGCCTGCGCCATTATCACCTTTATTATTATTTGTTTATTTAGCAGACGCCTTTATCCAAGGCGACTTACAGAGACTAGGGTGTGTGAACTATGCATCAGCTGCAGAGTCACTTACAACTACGTCTCACCCGAAAGACGGAGCACAAGGAGGTCAAGTGACTTGCTCAGGGTCTCACAATGAGTCAGTGGCTGAGGTGGGATTTGAACCGGGGACCTCCTGGTTACAACACAAGTCCTTTTCTTTAACCACTGGACCACAAAGCCTTCCCTTTCTTTGTTCAGTGTTCTCCTTCAAGCTATTATAAAACAGACCTAATGTTCCTTGAAATGTATTGTTTTTTAGTTCTGAGGAGTTCCGGGAATGATCGAAGCAGTAATAATACCACATGCTGTACATCCCTTCAGTCCTGTTAGGATGTCTAACCTCAGACAATGTTGTTGTAAATACCTGCTTATTTGTCTTACTAACTGTAATCCTTGCCCTTGTAGTCATCAAACTAGCATTTCACATTTTCCATAGGTGACTACAGTATGTGTGAACATGATGTAAGACTTTTATTAAACACACAACAGGTATGAGCTGCTACAGAATTTAGTACTGCAGTGTTTTTTCTTAAATAAATGCATCCATAACTATCAACACTCAATCATGAAATACTAGAAAGAAACTTGCTCCAATCTTAGAAATCTGAACATAAGTAAGTTACTCTATACATTTCTGATCTGGATGCTGTGTTTGATCCAAAGTCCCCCATTAAAGCTTATAAAGTAAATGTATATGTTTTCACCTCAAGAGTCTATTCTGGGGTTTATAATTGTGAATAATTAAGAGTTCACGTGGGCATTTAGAAGGTTAAATCATCTATATGAACCAGTATGAACTGTATTTATAAAAAAAAAAACTGATGGTCGAGATGATCTGGAGTTGTTGGGAGCTTCTCTGTCTGTGTGTGCCACTATGCTTGGTATTTATACTCCAGTAGGCCCAGATACTACATGACTGCAGTTTGTTTCTGTTATCTTACTATTTATAATAGAAATGAGTTATTCAGCTGTTACTCCACGCAGGTGCAACCAACCCCTAACTACACTCTTTTACAAGGTTACTGCGGTTAATTGTTTACCATATGTTTCTTGTTCCCCATACATTCCTTACCATGCAATCATTTTAAACCTCCAGCAAAGTGGAGTTACCTTAGTAACTCTACTTATGCCAGTCTCACCTCCAGCAAACTGGTTTGACATTACCAACACATGTTCTTTCATATGATTACCAATACATTTTTAAGGGTTAACAAAGTCATTGTATCAGCGTAATCTGGCTCAGGGTACAAGATCCCGGTTCATTCAGGTTTATTAAATCTTGAGATGCATAGCTATTCATTGAGAGCACTTTTACAGTTCGTTCACTTGCAAGTGATTCGAATCAAAACATTTTCAGGTTTGCTTCGGTTTGTTTCACATCAGAAAAATTCAAGCAAACTTTTTCTTTTAAAGTGCATTCCAATTTGCTTGGTTTACTTGCAGCTTCATCCAGACTACAGTTCTATTGGTTTCACGTTGCACTTTCCAAACACACTCGGCTCTGTTGCTGATTTACGAGTGCAGAAGTTCTCTCTGGAAACTTTTTCCATCATGCCCAACGTGGAGAGTACTTGATGTGCTGTGGCTGTGTCGATGTTGTCCGTGTTCTTTTGGTTTATTTGGTGCTAACAGCATGAAATCATTGAAGAAACAGAGCATGCTGAAAGAGAGCGTTTGTTGGAAAAACACTGTTCTTTTGGAGGAAATGTCAGAGACAATCATGACTGAAAAATATTTACATATTTTTCATTCTCAATTGCAATTTAGCTGTTCTTGATGATGATGATGATGATGATGATAATAACTTGTTGTGAATGCTGTATGCGTGACAGGGTGGTGAGATACAGATGCAACAGGAGCTGGTTTACTAAACTCAGGCGAAGCAACAGTGACTAATATCTGTACAGTACCGCTTTGTATTGGCACAATGTTTTCCCTGCGAGTGTATGTGGCACAATAAAGACAGATGCAATGCATAAGCTAAATCATTATTTTGTCATTTCATATTTTTCATATGCCTTTTTTTTGCATTGTGATAGTTTTGCTATTCTGCTTAAAGAACGTGCATGGTGCAATAGCAAGTCTCAAACTCTGGTCATTGAATAGCGCAGACTGTGCCAGTTAATAAATCAGCCCCATAGTATTTTTTTTGTGATGTACTGTTGTGTACATGCCACATTATGTTGTTCTTGTCTGGTGTGTATGTGTGCGTGTGTTTTTGACAAGCCCTGCGTTGCGTATATCTGAGACAAGGGCAGACATTTTCCTTGGTGCTTGCTGAAGTACATCACTTCCACGATTTGCTTCGCTGTTTGGAGTGGTTCGTTCCCACGTGAACTGGAATACGTTGTGTTTCACACTGCCAAAAGATCAAACCCACCAAAGTGGCAAACGTACCGAGTCCACTTTCAAGCAAACTGAGACGACCATTTCAAGTGATCTCTGTTCACTTGGTTTGATGCGCATCCTGGTGCGATTACGTGGTTCTCGGAGGTTTTACATATCACTAAACTAACAGAACCGCACTTAAGTCCGCATCAAAGGGTCAAACGAACCAGATGCGAAGGTGCCATAATACTACCCCTTCTACTCGAGAACAAAGGCTTCTGCTAATCTTAGTCAGTTTCATTTCACTCTTCTATATTTTGATGTCTTGTCAGTGCTTGTCATATGAAAATCATGTTTTACAAAGTGCATGTCACTTAATATAATATATTCCCTCATATTAATGACTTCAGTGGTTGACTTCTGGAACAAAAACTGACCCTGTCAAGACTCAGTTAATACAAACTGTTACATATACTGTAAATTTCATTTTAACTGTACATTAAAGTACTTAAACAGGTGTTTTGACAAAAGGAGGAATAAAGTCTCTAGAAAAACCTGCAGAAGCAATTTCGACTTGGTACTAAATTATTAGTATATTTTCAGCCGTCATTGTCAATGGAACTCGAGATTAAAGAAATGCCAGGAGACGAAGTCGGTTTGAAGCCCCATATCGGAAAATGTTGAAAACGACTTCAGAAGCATGTTGTTTTGGCATGAAGTCCAGCTGTTTGTGGACCAGCGGAATGTATTTAAGATGTGTTTAAGTGGCAGCTCTTATATTTATTAGTATGTTTGTATATATATATATATGTGTGTGTGTGTGTGTGTGTGTGTATATATATATATATATAAATAATTATATTCACACACAGTGATGCACACTCGAGTCTAATGGATTTAATAAAATATTTTAAACATAGATATCAAACTAAATCACAGAAAATATGAACAAAAATACAGATCAAAGAATCATACGTTTTCAGTATGAAATGTGACACACTGTCAAAATGAAAACATTACAAAGTTCGTATCGGGTATGACCTCCCTGAGCATTAACACAATCCTGGCAGCGTTGATGCATAGACCTGATCAGCCTCTGGATAGACTGCTGTGGGATGTTCCGCCACTCTTCCTGTGCAGCTGCAGCCAGCTGGTGAAGGTTGGCTGGTCGCGATTGTCTCCTGTGGATGGCACTGGCGATTTGGTCCCAAAGATGTTCTATTGGACACAGATGAGGAGAAAAAGCCAACCACGGCAAGACCTCGACATTGTTTTCTTGAAGTCGTGCAATTATAATCCTAGCACTGTGTGGCCTTGCATTGTCCTGCTGGAAAATCGACACTTCCAGATTGGCTTCCAGTCTGCACCAAAGGCATTCTTGTGTTAAAGAAGATTCCTCCCCACATCATCACACTTCCACTGCCCCACCGGTTGGCTTGAACAACGCAACAGTCACCATAACGCTCACCACGACGTCTCCACACACGTTGTCTTCCGTCAGGTCTGTCAAGGGAAGACAATCAAAAGTTCAGGAGATTTAGAGTCCAATGCAAGCATTTTTGTGATAGAATTCCCCATGTTGACGTGTTGTACAGTCAACTCCAGAAACTACACATTGACACAGTCTATGTTGAGAGAGTTACTGCTGAGTTTATCAGGAGTATCAACAAAGTGCGTGAATGCATTGACGATCTGGGTTCAATATTGCAGGTGCCGAAATGAAGAAAATGGAGCAAGTGGCTAATGAAATGTGTGACATAATAATTGTCAATGCAATTTCAAAGGAACGCCTTGCATTCACAAAACATCTGGTGAGTGCAAAGTTATTGCAAAGTGACTTGTGTGAAAGACACAACCAATGCAAGCATTAACCAGCAAGCATATCCAGTGCTTAATAAAGAAAGATTGCGCACTGAACTTTCGGTTATATATGGGAAGCCAGAATTTCATTGTGCTAGTGGTGCTATGGCAGTGTGTCGTTGTGCTAGTGGTGCTATGGCAGTGTGTCGTTGTGCTAGTGGTGCTATGGCAGTGTGTCGTTGTGCTAGTGGTGCTATGGCAGTGTGTCGTTGTGCTAGTGGTGCTATGGCAGTGTGTCGTTGTGCTAGTGGTGCTATGGCACTTTTTCAGTTTGTTTCTTAAATAATCTCCAGGATACATTTTTAGAGACTGTAACATTACTGCAAATTCTCATAACACCCATGACAACTAAGGATAAAAACGTTTTTAAGAAACACGATGAACCAGGGTCGACTCAACGCACTGGCGATGCTGTCAGTAGAGAAACAGCTGATCCACGAGATACCAGACTTCAACAAGAGAACCATTGAGAAGTTTGCTGCCCTTAAAGATCAAAATTCCTGTATAAGTAGGTGAGGTACTGTTTATTTAACCGCTTTACTTTGTGTAATTATACATATGATGTTTCTATTTGTTAATTAAAATATATTTTTATTAATATACATTGTACATAGAGCTAATGTAGATACATTTAACCGATTTAAATTGCACAGTAAACAAACAAACAAAAAAATTGTTAGCCATGTGCAAATATACTGGCTTTACATAGCATCAAGGCATATTAATCACAGTGGCATTTCAATGGTAAGAAAGAATCTGTGTGAAAACGGCTTGTACTGTATGCATTCGTTAATTTTCTTTCTCCGACGCCCCACTTGATCCAAAGTTCACCAGCCGCCACTATGTTTAACCTTCTTGATTTGACGTTCCTGGGGTTTAGGGTTAGCTGAGCAGACAATTCAGTGACTCATGCCTTTTAAAAGCTTGCAGGCCTGTCTGCCGCTTTCAATAGCCAGAGTTTGGATTGGAGTTGTGAGAACTGATGCCGCTCCATTTACATTCTGTTTTTGCAGCTTGGTTTAGTTTTTGTGGTAGACCATACTGTCGCTTTTGCATTTGGGAGAGCTGTTAAAAGTGCAGTTGGAGATAACTCCGTCTGTTGCCAGGGCACGCTCTGCTTCACACACGTTTCTCTTTGTGTCTTTTAAAGGAGTTTCATAACCCTATATTGTAGTATTCAAGACCACATGTACCTGTTGGTAAGTTCTCCTAGTAATGTTGTGAAGTCTGCCTTTTCTGTAGAGATGTAATTGCTTCAGTAGTTCTTCATGGCTGTTACCATTGTGGTTTTAATATTGCTGTCCTGGAGATTATGGCAATGGGGCGGCTGGTGAGAGCTGTTGATCTTATATTGTACGGGAGGTGCTGGTTCTAGGGTTCTTTGCTTGCCAGCACTTTTCCAAGGCACTTTTTAATTAATGTTTATGTTAAGAAAATATTTTTACCTTTACTGGATAGGTTGGAAGCAGGGTACTAGGAAGGGTAGGGAATGTAAAATACTGATGGGCTCACAGCACACTAACTGTGCAAGGGGCTGCTCGTCATGAAGTATAGAGAGCAAACGTTAAGTGCTCGGCACGCTCTGTTTGTCATTATTATGCTTGTAAATAACAGGGCAGTGCAATACACTTCATTAAAAAAACACTTCAATACACTTCATTAAAAAAGCATTTGGATAAGAGATGAGTACCAGTGTAGTGCCACCTGTGCACTGTAACATAACTGACTTGTTTATGGTACGTTTACAGTGTAGATAGGATTTCTTTACCTAGTTGGAGTTTTCAGTGTACATTAATTACTAATCTATTGAAAGAAAAATTTACTGTTTTTTTTAGCACACATTAAAGCATCTGATGATCAAAATTAGGCCACATAATGAATTACTCCTTGCACTTGGATGCAAAGGGTTAAGCGTGCGATATCCCAATAATCCCAGTAATAATATCAGACAGACTACTGTTATCTTCATTTCATTTTTATCCTAAGCATGTTTCAAATAAAACAATCCCTAATGGATTTTAATTTCAAAATCAATAGTTATGGTATTGCTAGTATGCTGGTGAACATTTATTTAATGGTTCTCTTCTCACCAAAGTACAGTTTTAACAAATGAAACTATAACAAAGGAAGCTAAATAGTATAAATGTAAGCCAAAAAAAAAAATAATAATAATAATAATAAAGTGCTAGGTCCACCATTGGGACTGGGAAACCAGGGTCTTTGCAGTCAGGCTTCACTTGCATCCTGTTCCGTTTCTACTTGTAAGAATCTCAAGATTACATGAATTCCTCGAGTTAGTGTACACAGGAGTCTGTTTTAGTTGATTGAGTTGGCTCATAATTCTGGTTTCAGGACCTGTAAACTGCAATAGAAGGAGTGGGAACCAAGAACTATTCCACATGAGAGGGTAACCGTGAGAGAGTGCTTGCACCTGCATGCTGACTACTGAGAGAAGCCTGTTTGTTACCCTACGTATCCCTGGACCTGTGACTTACTCTAGCAACGCTTTGTACAATTCACTGGCACATCGTTTTCTCGTGTTCTGAGCCAATGTTATGCTATATTTTCCATAAATCTACTTTTTCTTTAAAGTCACAGTAAAGATCTATACAAGTCCCGTTTCAAAGACAAACTCAGGGCAAACCCGTTTGATGGCTTTACCTTTCGACAAGGGGGATTTTAAAGGCTGGTTCTGTCCCCATTTTTATTAAGCCTGTAAAAGTTTACAGTGTTATTCTGGGCCATACTCGTATGCTCTTTTAGTGTTTATTGCCCCCATTGAAGTAGTAAAACAATCGGGCTCAAGCCCTGCATTTGGTAGCCTGGAGTAGTAGACAGAGACGAATAGATAGCCCTAAGAAAACCCCTTTTCCAGACATCCTCGCAAACAAAAGTGTAACGTTTTTGTAGTCCCTTCCAGCCTCCCTTCCTCCTACTCCAAGCAAGGTAATTGTTTCATAATAAGCAACAATAATGAAACCCAGGCTCCATATTTTTTATCATTTAACTCTGGTTCATAGCTTCCACAGACCTCTCCTAATAATGTAGCTATGAGGGATATGACAAGAATGGTGATATTAAATTTCTCTAGACTAACAGTAAATTTTTCCATACTGATGTCAAGAATGTTGAGCATCTGGAATCTGCAGTGAGCATAGCTACGGGAGCACTTTTATCGATTTAGAGCCATTTATTCTCCTCCCAGGAACTAACATTTTTCCATAAGAATACAGTACTGTAACACAAGAATTTGTTGCAACTGGAAAAGATCCCTGTTTCCAATTACATCAGAATGAAAATTTCCACTTAGTTTAAAATGTGTGTGTGTGTCTATATATATATATATATATATATATATATATATATATATATATATATATATATATAGTACGTTTTTGCTCAAAAGAGGCAACTTCCCAACATTTCGGTATGTTTATATACCTTTGTCAAGAGATATGTATGTGAGAGATGAAGTAAAGATGTCATTTAAAAGATTAGAATATCTTTGTATTAAAACGTATGTGTTAAAACATTGAATTGGAAGATGTCACACTTGGAAAGCACTCTACAGTGAAACAGGAATTAACTGGTCACTAAAGGAACAGAACATTGGTGCATGTGTGGCTGTTGAAGACAGGTGGCTGTCCATTCAAAGTGCCTCTTTCCATTCACTTGTATTGACAAACAAACTCCTTACTGGGTTTAGAGCAGGTGACCACTTGGTTCCGGTGACAGTCAATTCATGGGCTTGCTGTTCTTGGGTACAGTATTCAATCATCTTTCTATCCATGACATGTCATTTAAATAACAGAAAGCCACATGCACACGAACAGCCACACAAGCACAATATGCACCACACAGTTACTCATTATATAAACACTGCAGTTTTAAAGAATTCCTATATTTTTCCCTGATGGTGCAATATATAATTATCCTTGTCCTGTTTCTTTTAGCCATCCTTTGAATTGCACATCACACTAATAATACTGTCGTAATTTAATATCTTGAAGTGTCTGCAATGCATCACAGACTGCAACGCTCTGTTACTTTAATGAATTCGATCTCATTTGGGATTCTGTACTTGAGACTGAACAGGAAACTTGGACAGCGATTGTGTTTTCAGTGCTGCAGTACAAGGTGCCCGATTCTGAATATAATCTGGTGTGCTGCACCTCGGCACCAGTGGGAATTTTGGACTGTAGAGTAGCTTTACTGTAGTCTACTGCATCTGTAAGACATAGAAATACAAGATAGCAAACAAGAATATAATACTGTTCATATCTATACCAGCTTGTAATACATGTTGTATTCAGTATGTATTGTCTGGTTTTGAGAATAAATGTAAAAGATCTCGGTCCTGTATTAGTTCAGCTGTTTTTCTCGCACATGGAAGGAGGTACCTTCATTGTTGTTGTCTCTTGTTAACTCACTTTCCAGGAGCTTTACACCGAATTGCAGTTTGCACCATTTTCAGTCTAGAAACAAAACTGGTAATCTTATAACTAGGGCTTCTGTTTTTTGTTTTTTTTTTAATTGTATTTTTCGGTGCTTATTTTGAGCTATTTTCAAGTTTTATGTAAATCGTTTTTTTTCGGGACTTTCGTTTTTGATATACTGTATGAAATTAGTGTTTTCAGTTACTTTTCAAAGCTTGAGCATTTTTTCTTGGGTTTTTTTGTGTCAAAATATGTATAGTAACTCGACAGTACTTGCACACTTAAGTTGTACCTTCTTTCCTTTGCTGTCTTCCACAATGAAATCCCTATGGTCACGGGCACATTCTTCTGGGGTTTTTGTCTGTAGGCATTTTTGTACATTTCGCCACAATTCTGTTTTAAATCCTCTGTATCTTAACTGTAATACAGCTTTAAATCCCGCTAGCAAGCCTCCATCCTGATTGTAATCTTGTTTTAAATCTCGAGTCTCCAATAGAAATGTAGGAATGTGCCGTCACTCGGGGTGGGTTTAAAGTATTCAGAACGAATCAATGGTAGATACAAGTCAGGAAGGCGGGACATTGCCCAGCAGCACTGGGACATGTATTCATTATTATTTTTGTAGGTTTAATTTTTTATTTATGTTTTTTTTTTTATTTATGGGAAAAAGGTAAAGTAAACTTGAATAGATTAACCATTCCCACATTTTTTCCGGTGTTTTCTGGTGTTTATTGGCTATCCACTGATTTATTTATTTTTTTTGTAGGGGGTGCTTTATCGGGTTTTATCAGTTAAAACCGAAAATCAGAAGCCCTACTTATAGCTCTACTAAGAATGTTAATTTAAGGACCCAAGAGTGTGCTGTTATCACAAAGTTTTAAAACAGTACACATTAACTTTCATTTCACAAAAATAAATAAATAATGCAAATCGTATTTTGGTGTTAAGACTTTGATAAATGTGGCCAATACTATTCGCAATAGTCTTTGCTAAGTCAAAAGTGAACAGTTTGTCATATGTATATGTTTGCAATAATTGATTTAATTCTTGGCTGAAAGTTATTTTAAATTGTGTAATAATAATGTTTCCAACAATTAAAGGTTTTATAGGCTAACAAGCTTAGCACACAAGTCTTGTTTTGTATTTCAGTACAAAGATATGCTTGATCTGCCAATTGCCACCTAAAATTAGAAGTTTCAGAAAAAATGGCTATGTAGTATTATATGCATTCCTATGAGTTTCTTTTTTAAACATTGAATTACCTTTTTGCTTTTGAAGTGCAGTGCCTTTAAAGTAAGATGTTGAGATATGCAATTTACAACTAAAGTAGCTGCTTTTAAAGCAATAATAATTATAAAACAGCCCATGCAACGATAGAGCTTTGGTAAGCAACGCCAATTGCAACACAAGTCGGTGTGCTTTGCAGAACACGTTCTTATAAAGAAGTAGTTGTTAAGGGTACAGTGACCATTCAATACCTATACACTCACGGCTTGTAATTTATGAAACAACTGAGTTTGAACCACCCTTTGAGTTGAGCATAACTACAAACTAATGGGCTGGATGCTCAGCAGATTGGCAGCTGGATAGAAAGCTTTTCAACTCTAGGTCTCTGGTTTAAATGTTGGTTATGAATTTGATTCAGTTGAACTTATTTCAGGTGGCCTTATAAAGTAGACCCAGGATTGAATAGACATGGCAACTGAACAATACTCTTTGTGTTAATAAAAACAAAAGTAGGGCTTTCACGTTACAAATGTTTATAAATGTGTACATTAACATGGGGCATACTTGTAACAACATGGTAGTAACTTGTTGACTACCTGCTCTTGTATGGAAACTACTGGTGGAGTGAGGAAATGGCCAAATACACACGGTAACCATGTTGTCCACAACACTATTGCCATGTGTAAAAACTGCTACCCAGTTATTACAATGTAATTAAATGTCTATACATGTCTGGTAATCCAAAGTGCTAACAACTGTACTGTTTACACTTGGATGCTTACTTATTGTGCCAAATTGGCAGGCCAGTTTAAATCCTTATCTCAGTTATGAAATCAATGAGCATTGTCTTACATAGAATCCAAAATCAACATGGGATCTACAATTTAAACTGTCCAGAAACATTTAAGCACAAACATTCAAATGAAATCTTCACTTGCAGGAAGTCCAAGCTCAGTAAAAGTGTGACAGATATATTGCTGATTTATTATCACTACTTCAGCACCTGCAGATGGCATGCTAAGTTAGAGCAGTTTCTTCTCTTTTACTCTGCTACAGTGTCACAGCCAAAATATTAAATCATTTGGGAATATGATTTTTACAATCTGGAAAATATTTCTGAGGAGAGTATTTTCACTATACCAACATTTAAGGGAATACATTTTCTTCTGTTTACCAATTTAAAATATATTAAACATGTATACTGCACAGTGGATCCAGAAATTATTGGGGCACCTCTGCTGGACTGTGCGGCTTGCGCGTGAGATATTTGTTGCCCTGTTATACCCTGTTCAGACCGCCTGCTGACTAAATATCCTGGGATACCTAAATAGATATTATATTTGTTTTCATTTTTTTTTTTTTTACAATAGTAAATACGGTAAGTATGTTGGGACCAGTCTTGCTTATTTCTTTTGTTTTTTATTAATTTTTTTATTTTTTTTTTAACTCTCGCGCTCATGTAATTTTTGAGCAGTTATGTAAAATGTACTGCATATGTTACATATGACTGAAATAGAATAAAATATGGAAATATAATTTTTACATCCTTAATGTGGGTTCATTTTACAGTTTTAGCAAAAATTATATTGGTCTTTCAGCAAGCTTCAAACGTTGACATGCATAGTTTGTGTTTTTTTTTTCCTTGTTCAAAATGTATAATTTAATTTAAAATATTCCTCTTGTCTGCAGCTTTGTCTTGCTTTTTTTTATTCAGCTTCATTCTTTTTAGCGAGAGAACACTGGAGTACATCATTGTGAATGTCTCCTTTGTTATCCAGAACAGTGCAATCTGCACGTTAAATCTATCAGCTTAATCCGTTAACATGATGGAGACCAGTGCATGTTTAAATTGGTAATAATAACTGCACTGTAAATAACAGCTCCCTGGGGGGGAAGGAGAGGGGGGTCCTGGGAAAGCAGAATGTTTTACTAGACGAGAGACAGGAGTGAACAGCGGATTTGTACTCCATCCCACTGGAGAATCAAACATACCCGGGTCCTGGTGCAGGCCATGCTGCAGCCTCATTTGGCCAGTCCCTGAGACCAAATGTTTCCTACAACCATGATAACAATTTGGCTCTTTTTGTGATTTTTGTGCATTTAGCCAACTTCATTTTCCATTACAGTTGGTTCAATCATTTCCTTTTAGACACTAAAAGAACACCAATGAATCAAATCAATACAGTTTGTGTTTATTATTAGTTTATTTAGCAGACGTCTTTATCCAAGGCGACTTACAGAGACTAGGGTTTGTGAACTATGCATCAGCTGCAGAGTCACTTCCAATTACGTCTCACCCGAAAGACGGAGCACAAGGAGGTTAAGTGACTTGCTCAGGGTCACACAATGAGTCAGTGGCTGAGGTGGGATTTGAACCGGGGACCTCTTGGTTACAAGCCCTTTTCTTTAACCATTGGACCACACAGCCTCCTGTGTGTGTGTGTGTCTCTTCCAGAATCAGGATTTGAGACTTACTTGTCCTTGGCCTTCCAAGTTAGTGTCTTATCGCTGTTGTGTCAGTCCAGTTTGCATGGGAAGTTAAATAGCACTTGAGTCCCAGTACCTTTTACAGTAACACAACCTGCTGCATATGCGTAAAAACTAAGAATTATTAGATCAGTACAGTATTTGTGTGCTATTTTGTGTTCCCAACTGCTGGCAATATTGTGCTGTACTGTAGGTTACTGCTTCCCTGTGACATCTGAAAGTCCATTATCTGTGTGACTTTGACACCCTGCTGAAATGCAGCTTGGTGCAACTGGTCCCCAACTCGGCCACTAAATACTACATGGCTGTGTGGTGCGCTGGGTGAATCATAGTCAGGGGAGTGCCTGGTGTCTTGTAAGCTCAAGTGGACACCTGAAGGGCTGGTCTGTGTCCTGTGACCGGAGGCTGGTAGCTCCCTGACATCCACTCTCGAGCTTGAATTTCAAACATTCTCCATTACAAATGCTGGTGAGCCCAGCTTATCCTGTTTTGTTTTTTTTTGTTGAGGCATAAGGGGGTGAAGTTTAATTTTACTTGGCCAATGAGCCAGAAACTATGATATGATTTAAAATCTAACCAGCAGGTCACACTGGCTTCTTCTGTTTTAAACAGTAATTTTTGTTTTCTGTTAAAGAAATTTTACAGCTGTGGTGTGTAGTAAAAGCATCACATTATGAGATACACAGCCCACTTGTAACAGGTTATGAGGTTCTGTTGAGATGCATTTTCCATATACCCCTGCTCCCCATCATCCTGTATCCTCTAAATCTTTTAGAATATGCCACAGGTTCTCCAGGTTTCAGAGCTGTAAATGAATGAAGAAAGCATATGCCTCACAGCTGCGTTCTTCCTTGTGTCGATTCACACTCCGATGTCCGTGCAGATCTGGATTTCTTATACAGTAGTACAGGGCATGGCTGCCCATATTATCCAAAACCCCAGTATATATTGATGCCGCCATTTAAAATGGGCGCAAAGTACACTTTAGCCAAAGTGCCACCTTGGATTCAGGGTCTGAAGCAGGGTTGGGTCTGATAAGGTTGGTACTTCCATGGGGAAATGTACAAGAAGCATAATGGATTAAAAGAGCCATGCATATAGACATGGAGGTTGCAGGTTTAGTGCTGCAGCAGGTTCAGTAAGTATGGTAGATGAGCAACCAACCAACAGACATCTAAACTTTTAAAATACTTGTCTTAAGAGGATATACCCAGTGGCTGCATAACAAGGTGAAGGAGGGAGGGGGGGTGTGCTACTCTTCCTCTTGATTTTGCTTGAGAGTTGCGAATTAGTAAAGGGTCCAGCTACAGTATAGAATCGAACAATTATTCTGTAGCTGTAAATTATCAAATTGTGGAAAAAAAAAAAAAAAGACGACTGTTGTAGTGGTGGTTGATAATGTCAAAACAGGAATTGGTGAGACTTTGGGCAAAACTTACTGTACAAGATCCCTACAATTAGAGAAACATGTAAAGGAAAAGCTAAAACAATGGCAGGAAATGTTTCTTCTGATGTGACGTACTGTACAGCAGCAACAGCTCATAGAAGCTACTCTAGTGCAGTCTCTAGATCGCCAGAGAGCTGTGTATTGACAGAGGAGGATGGTTTGCAATACAGAGTAATGCTGCTTTAGCTATTTAATTCAAATGTGTAATACACAGCTCAAATAAGACCAAGGCAGGCTGCTATGAGACCTCCTTAGATCTTTATTATTAATTACAAATGACTCTTGGCAAGCCGTCTGCTTTCAAGCGAATGAGATCAGTGCTCTACATTTAAAGTGTTTTTCTTTTTTCTTTTTCAGGTCTGTATGAGCTGCTGGCTGCGTTGCCGTCTCAGCTCCAGTCACATGTGGACAGGCAGGAAGACCGGACCTTCCTTCGAGATATGTTTGGTGAAAAAAGTCTCCATTCACTGATGAAGGTAACCCTAATTTCCATCGCCCTCTGAGAACAAACATATGGAAAATGTGTTATGGAGCATCATCTAGTCGGCCTACCAAGCAAAATACCCAGCCTCTCGTTCCCTCCCTCACAAACAACGGCTCGTTATTCCAGTAGCACCACTGATTAGCATTCCTTTGGCTGAAGCTGCTCAAATATATCCAGAAATACGTAGGTGATCACATTTGATAGCTTCTAACTCTGGCAAAGTATTCTAATGATGCAAACACATGCTGTCTGCCCTTGTCTGGTGGCGCTTCAGAAACAGTAGCAGGGAGTGACTTTTGGACAACTTGCTGATTTCAGTTTTTCCATGGCTAAATTTGCTGCTGCTGCTGCTGTTGTTGCAGTGGACAGTGTTTGTGTTCAGAATAGGATGAAGGACCAGATGAAGTGACCAATTTTGGTTAAGTCTTTACTTAAAGCAGTGATTTTCTTATAATTTCACCCTCTTGTAAAAAGCTGACTTTAGGTCATAACGTGCCACTAACTAGGATTACATGAAGAGACCTAAAAATTACAGAATACTTAAAAAGGCTGACAGAGGAGGAAACAAGACATTTTTTTCCCCTCAATGTTTGCATTCCTGGATATGTCGTTAAACCTCCGTTTGTGGTTCTTCCTTAACCTGGTGTCTCGCTGCAATTTAAAATGTTTTTTAGGAACAATTTAACCCTTTCTGACCTTAACCCTCGCATTGCCCAGGCATAACAAATGTGCTCATTTTCTGTCTGAAATGTCTAGGTTAGGTCATGTAGACCATTGCTGTCTTTATTTATTTATCTTGTTTTAAGATAAGAGACAGAATAATTTATCCTGGGCATTGCAGAGGGAAGGATCTGTCTGTTAATATGATAGGGTTAATCAACTTGACACATCCCAAACAAGCAAATTTATTATTGTCAGCAGGATTCAAAACTGTACATTAGAACATGTATTGATTATTTTAATGAAAAGTAGTGTCCACATTCATACCAGTCCAACAATATTTAACCTATTCATAGCAGTCTTACAAGCTTGTGGTTGAATATGTGTTACAAGCAAGATTCGCTACCATTTGGTTTCAAGATTAGTGTCTAGTTACATTTCTTTCTTTTTCTCACACACACCCACACATGGGGCCTCATTCACAAAACTTTATCACAGTTATTCTACCGTATGCCAACATTTTGAATACATTCCGAGATGCATCACTAGTGCTTCTGCTGTTAAGAGGCCTAATATAATGTTGCCCACATTTACGTACCATGTAAAACACGAATCAGGATGCAGTGGAAAGCATTGTGATAGCATTGAAATAACAGCAGATTCAGGTTAGTCATATTGTGTATTGTTTCGGGTTTTTTTTTTTTTTTTTTGCACAGAGCCTATTGATCTCCCATCTGTATGCAATATCTTATTTCATGCTGCAAAAGCTTTCAGAATAAGGGTTAATTTTATTTTTTTTTGTTTCTTATTGGGACGGTACTGGTAAAAGCCTTAAGGAAGCACAAGATGCTGTTGTGTTATATCTCTGGTGTTTGAACCCTGACAGTAAGGACAGTTGGTGAATAAGGCAGTGCTGCAAAATCTATTACCATGGTGATCAGACGGCCCTGGCTGATTTAACATGCCGTTCAGTTTTGTGAATATGCGCCAGTGTGATTTTATGTTTTTCTGCTTTCAATTAGGTTTGTACATGATGTAATATACATTATTACAGAAAAAAGGTTGTAAAACGAATGTATTTTGTTGTTTATTGTGCCAAACATAGGAGTGCGGGTATGTTAAAGCACGAGCTGGCCACAATTGACAGTACCAGACAATAGGCTCGAGCAACATAGCCAATTGGTACACAGCACAGTCCAGCACATGCTGGCAGTTAGGGACCAGGAATCGGAGAGTAAATGAGAGGGAAATACCAGAATTCAGTCGTCAGAAACCACACTCTGCCAGCTGCAGAATGGTTGAGGTAATAAACCAAAAAGTCCTGGATGAAAATCTAAATGGCGCTGGTGTAAGTATGGGAACTAAAAGATACCATTTTTGATCAAAGAATCTAAAAATCTCTGAAATGCCCCACTTTCTTTGAGAAACTGTTGTCAAACAAATTTGGGAAGCTGTCCTTTTTTTAGAGCACAAATACCCCTTTTGTATATATAAAGTAATCCATATGAAGAACGTAGCTTATTTGCAAATTGCAAAAAAAGGAGAGAAACACCAACTGATGTTACAAGACTTGAAATAACTATTTAATTTGTAGCTTCTCTCAAGTTGTTTTTCAGGTTTTGTAGCAAGCGTTTTTCTCCTTTCAGAAAGAATCAAGCTTCTAAAAGGCTTTGTGAATTCCTCCCCCCCCCCCCAGTGTCTTATAAGATATTTATGTTCACTAAAGACTTCAATTTGGTAACTGGTACGGTAAATAGACGGCATTTTATATTTTTTTTAATAGCGTTCGACCTGTTTAACTGTTGTTGGTAACAAAAAATGAATGTAAATATGAAGCTATAGTAACCGTGTCAGTAAATTAATCTTCATTTCAGTTAAAAGGAAACAATTACAGGGTATCAGAGTTCATATAACTTGTGTGGCAGAGTGACAAATGAAGCATGCAGGTATACATGGTTTACATCAGCCTCACACTATAAATAATAAACCAGCTCTCAAATTCCAGAAGCATTTACAAGGCTGTGCAATAGACACATTCAATGCTAATAAAGAGAGTATTGGATTGATCTGACATGCTAAACAGAGAGCCAGTCGTATGGAAGCTGTCAGTGTTCACCTTCCTAATTGTTGAAAAATCCTGTCAGTCCTGCATGCTGCTTGTACTGCTCGTACCACAGGCAGGACCGCTTGACAAGAGAAAGAGTGTCAGACAGCTGCACATAAGCATGTGTAAGACCAGACACAGCAGGAGTATTTGCCATGTTCACTCTATCCCTTTATGTTTTGTCTTGATCTGTTTTGACAAATGCGTACTGTATACAGAAGTATTGAGTCCAAACTGCATGCTGGAGCTGTTGGCAACCTTTCTTCACATTTTTTATAATGCAAGACTATCATGTATAATAACGTAGTAGACCACCATCACAAAATGCTTTACAGAGGTAGGCTGTGAACTGTGCATTATATACAGAGTCACTTACAATAGGACATTGATTTGACATGGAGCACAAGGAGCTTTAGTGACTTGCACAGTGCCTGCTGATTTGCCATTGAACTTTGAAAAAAATGTCTTAGCAACCACCGAAACAAAAGAACTGGGCTTTGACCAGTGAAATAAGAGCTCTTCATAAAACAAAGCTGTAGACAAAGGGATATTGCAGAACAAGACAATTTGTTGGAGTGCAGTGTGACAGACATTATTATTATTATTATTGTTGTTATTATTATTGTTATTATTTATTTCTTAGCAGACGACCTTATCCAGGGCGACTTACAATTCTTACAAGATATCACATTATTTTTACATACAATTACCCATTTATCCAGTTGGGTTTTTACTGGAGCAATCTAGGTAAAGTACCTTGCTCAAGGGTACAGCAGCAGTGTCCCCCATCTGGGATTGAACCCACAACCCTCCTGTCAAGAGTCCAGAGCCCTAACCACTACTCCACACTGCTGCTCTATTACAGTACATTGTTCCAAAAAATATAATTGCATCGTTACAGGATAAATAACAGTTTAACTCCTCTTGCAAGGCCAGCTAAGGTACCCAAGGAGGAGGACTGTGTTTTATAAGAGGAATATCCATTTCAGATAATTTCAGACGTCTTCTGAAATAAATGCAGGTGCCTTAATACAAAGATCACCATTCAAACTCAAACTAGCTAAATCACATCCTGTGTATTTTTATTTTTATTTATTTTTTATTAATTTAGTCGTTGCCAATTAGTTTTTATTATTGAAATGCCCAATTATTTTTTAGGCTCAGCTCACCGCTACCACCCCTGCGCTGACTCGGGAGGGGCGAAGATGAACACACGCTGTCCTCCAAAGCGTGTGCCATCAGCTGCCGCTTCTTTACACGCTGCAGACTCACTGTGCAGCCGCCTCAGAGCTACAGCGTCGGAGGACAACGCAGCTCTGGGCAGCTTACAGGCAAGCCCGCAGGCGCCCGGCCAGACTACAGGGGTCGCTGGTGCGCGGTGAGCCGAGGACACCCTGGCCGACCTAACCCTCCCTCCCCCCGGGCGACGCTCGGCCAATTGAGCGCCGCCCCCTGGGAGCTCCCGTCCACGGTCGGCTGTGGAATTGCCTGGACTCGAACTCGCGACGTCCAGGCTATAGAGCGCATCTTGCACTCTAGCGAGTGCTTTTACTGGATGCGCCACTCAGGAGCCCCCCTATCCTGTGTATTTTTAGACAGTGTTTGTGTTCCATTGCAAAATCCAGTCCCTCTTTTTATATGCGTTGAGTTTTTTTGTATCCGCTTTTCTGTGGAAACCACATTCCTATAACCCCCTTCTCAGGCTTTTTACTGATTGAAACACCAAAAAGAAAGAACACACGCTCACCTTAGCTTCAGCAGACTACTGGGAGAACAGGTCTATATTTTTTGGACATTCTGGTGCTTATTTAGTACCGCTGTCTCTGTTCCTTGTGCAGAACAAATAGAAAAAGCTTATACATTTAAACAAGGTTCTTGCCCAATTTGCATTAATTGCAGTTGCTTTAATAAGGCTATGTTAAGTAAACTTAACTCCACACTTTATGATGTGCCCATCACCAGAATTCAGTATTTTATGCTAATTTGGCCTGTTTTCAAAACGATGTAATATTTTCCATTTATATTTTAAACTTTGGTAGAAGTCCTGTGTGAGTGCTAGACTTCTCTCAACACAGTGTCCTCAAAAGGGACATTGTGTGTGTATTAGTAAGCTTATGAAGTAATGAAGGATTATACTTCATTAATGTTGACCAAAGAGAAAAGTAAATTAATGATGCTTGGAGTCAACAAGTACAACCAAATCCTTCACTAAGCATTCGCGTTATCCAGTGACACTGATAAAACTGCTGCCAGCCGCAACATTGGGGTCGGTGCCCATGCAGTATGCTGCAGACAACCAGCTAGGCAGGAATGAGCTAACAAATGCAGTCATTCATGCTTATATTACAAAAAAAACCTTTCGATAATGTTTGTCATTTTGTGTTGTAATATTATGCTAAAATCTTCAGAGCGTACTTTGGCAGAGTAAGAGAGGATGTCCTTGTAATTTAACATGTTTATTTGAGTTGCTATATACAGTACAGTACCTGGGCTGTGTAAAACTTAAGGCCATAGAATATATATATATATAGAGTACTGTGCAAAAGTTTTAGGCAGGTGTGAAAAATGCTGTAAAGTAAGAATGCTTTCAAAAATAGACATGTTAATAGATTATATTTATCAATTAACTAAATGCAAAGTGAGTGAACAGAAGAAAAATCTAAATCAAATCCATATTTGGTGTGACCACCCTTTGCCTTCAAAACAGCATCAATTCTTCTAGGTACACTTGCACAAAGTCTGGGATTTTGTAGGCATATAGTCAGGTGTATGATTAAACAATTATACCAGACAGGTGCTAATGATCATCAATTCAATATGTAGGTTGAATCACAACCATTAACTGAAACAGAAACAGCTGTGTAGGAGGAATAAAACTGGGTGAGGAACAGCCAAACTCAGCTAACAAGGTGAGGTTGCTGAAGACAGTTTACTGTCAAAAGTCATACACCATGGCAAGACTGAGCACAGCAACAAGACACAAGGTAGTTATACTGCATCAGCAAGGTCTCTCCCAGGCAGAAATTTCAAGGCAGACAGGGGTTTCCAGATGTGCTGTCCAAGCTCTTTTGAAGAAGCACAAAGAAACGGGCAACGTTGAGGACCGTAGACGCAGTGGTCGACCCAAGGAAACTTACTGCAGCAGATGAAAGACACATCATGCTTACTTCCCTTCGCAATCGGAAGATGTCTGGCAGTGCCATCAGCTCAGAATTGGCAGAAAACAGTGGGACCCTGGTACACCCACTTTCTGTCTGGAGAAGTCTGGTCAGAAGTGGCCTTCATGGCAGGTGCTCTGGACTGAGTCAAAATTTGAAATATTTGGCTGTAGCAGAAGGCAGTTTGTTCGCCGAAGGGCTGGAGAGCGGTACACGAATGAGTGTCTGCAGGCAACAGTGAAGCATGGTGGAGGTTCCTTGCAAGTTTGGGGCTGCATTTCTGCAAATGGAGTTGGGGATTTGGTCAGAATTAATGGTCTCCTCAATGCTGAGAAGTACAGGCAGATACTTATCCATCATGCAATACCATCAGGGAGGCATCTGATTGGCCCCAAATTTATTCTGCAGCATGACAACGACCCCAAACATACAGCGAAAGTCATTAAGAACTATCTTCAGCGTAAAGAAGAACAAGGAGTCCTGGAAGTGATGGTATGGCCCCCACAGAGCCCTGATCTCAACATCATCAAGTCTGTCTGGGATTACATGAAGAGAGAGAAGCAACTGAGGGTGCCTAAATCCACAGAAGAACTGTGGTTAGTTCTCCAAGATGTTTGGGCCAACCTAACTGCCGAGTTCCTTCAAAAACTGTGTGCGAGTGTACCTAGAAGAATTGATGCTGTTTTGAAGGCAAAGGGTGGTCACACCAAATATTGATTTGATGTAGATTTTTCTTGTGTTCACTCACTTTGCATTTTGTTAATTGATAAATATAAACTATTAACATGTCTATTTTTGAAAGCATTCTTACTTTACAGCATTTTTTCACTCCTGCCTAAAACTTTTGCACAGTACTCTATATATATATATATATATATATATATATATATATATATATATATATATATATATATATATATATATATATATATATATATATATATATATACATACACACACATATATATATATATATATTTTTTTTCATTTCTTATTTTTCCTTTTCTTCCCTGAAAATATCTGCATCCTCCACTGGTTTGCCTTTTTAATTGCATTACATTTTCTATTCCAGATTTGGCAGCTGACGGGAGTGACTGGCTTTCTTGCAATAGAAGCTTGTCACTGTCTGTTTTGTAATGAGGTGCTCTGGATTAGCAATAGTAATCCAGTCGATGGAGAAATTGGATAGTGCCTAGCAAACCCAGATGGAAGCAATACAGAAAGGTCAAAATAATCTGTCTGGTGGGACATTGAACAGGGCCTCAGTGCTCCCGAGCAGGCCCTCTCAGCACAGTAACACAGTATTGCTCTGTAATCTCCCTTTAGCAACTTCACCAGATGTATGTTAGTTTACTTAAACCCTTGACCCTGTGGACGATTTATACCCACTTTCTTTTCTCTCCTCCGGCACAATACAATGGTGAACTTTTTTTTTTTTCTTTTACTGATGGAATTTTCCGAGCTACCAAACCAGGGCACAGTGCTTGGGACAGTAGTGAATCTTCCCAGGAGTGGCCGTCCTGGAAAAATCTCTCCAAGAGCAAGGCGTAAAATTGTCCAGGAAGTCACAAAGAACCCTAGAAAACATCCAGGGATCTGCAGGCCTCTCTCGCTTCGGCTAAGGTCAGTGTTCATGACTCCTCCATCAGAAAGACACTGGGCAAAAATGGGATTTATGGCAGAGTAGCAAGGTGGAAACCATTGCTCACGAAGAAGAACATGAATGCTTGTCTCAAGTTTGCCAAAAAGCACCTTGATGGTCCTCAAGAGTTGTGGAACAGTGTTCTATGACCAGATGTGTCAAAAGTGGAACTTTTTGGCTGACATGGGCCCCGTTATGTCTGGTAAAAACCAAACACTGCATTCCACAGTAAGAACCTCATACCAACGGTCAAGCATGGTGGTGGTAGTGTCATGGTTTGGGGATGCTTTGCTGCATCAGGACCTGGACGCCTTGCCATCATTGAAGGAACCATGAATTGTGCTCCGTATCAGAGAATTCTACAGGAGAATGTCAGGCCATCCGTCCGTGAGCTGAAGCTGAAGCGCAACTGGGTCATGCAGCAAGACAATGATCCGAAACACACAAGCAAGTCTACATCAGAATGGTTGAAGAACAAGAAATTTAAAGTTTTGGAATGGCCTAGTCAAAGTCCAGACCTAAACCCCATTGAGATGTTGTGGCAGGACCTGATACGAGCAGTTCATGCTCGAAAACCCACAAATGTCACTGAGTTGAAGCAGTTCTGCATGGAGGAGTGGGCCAAAATTCCTCCACGGCGCTGTGAGAGACTAATCAATAACTACAGGAAGTGTTTGGTTGCAGTTATTGCTGCTAAAGGTGGCGTAACCAGTTATTGAGTCTAAGGGGGCGATTACTTTTTCACACGGGGGCAATAGGTGTTGCATAACTTTCTTTAATAAATAAATGAAATATGTATCACATTTTTGTGTTATTTGTTCACTTGGTCCCTTTTATCTAGTATTAGGTTTTGGTTGAAGATCTGATAACATTCAGTGTCAAAAAAATGCAGAAAATCAGACGGGGCAAATTGTTTTTCACGGCACTGTGTGTATATATATATATATATATATATATATATATATATATATATATATAATATATACACACACACACACACACCTAAATAAAACAAGAGACAGTCATCATACTTAAGATATGCTTGACATCAAGTCAAATTTAATTAGTTGGTTTGTTTCAAGAAGACTGTCTTTATTGTAGAATATATATCCCTGATTCCCTTACTTTCAGTGGTTTGTTTGTTTCACACCTAGCACACTGTATTGGTTAAAATCTTCATTTAAAAGTACAGTAGCTTGGTAAAGGCACTCCGCGCAGAGTGCAGGATGTGCCCTATAGCTTGGAGATAGCCAGTTTGAATCCAGGCTATGACACTGCCAACCGTGGCCTGGAGTTCCCTGGGGCGCACAATTGGCCAAGCGCTGCCCGGGCGGGGAGGGTTCAAGTCGGCTGGGGAATCCTTGGCTGGCCGGGCGCCTGCGACCCCCGTGGCTGGCCGGGCGCCTGAAGGCCTGCCTGTGTGCAATTTAGAACTACTGTAGTTCTGTAATGGCTTCACGGCGGGCTTGCAGTGCTAAAAAAAAAAAGCGGATGGCCGACGTCACACGTTTCGGAGGATGCGAGTGCTCGTCTTCATCTCTTCCAAGAGTGCGGGGTTTGCAGCGGTGAGCCGGGCATTCCAAATTGGGAATAAAAGTCAGGGGGTAAAAATAATTGGCAATTCCAAATTTAAAAAAAAAAGTGGAGTGGCTTGATAGAGAACCAGTAAAAATCCATGGTCTAGGGCTGATTTAATAGATAGAGGTATAAAAATGTGATTAGGTATTTGCTCAGAGGTTAAATTGTTTGAATTTAGGAATACAGACCTGTGCTTAAGGGTCAGCGCTGCCAATATTAAAGGTCCCATTGTTTAAAAGAATATCAATTGTTCCAGTGCTCCACATAATTCTAACCTTAACTTCCAAAAGTCCCTCCCCAAGGGCTGATATTACTAGAAAAGAGAGGTCTGTGAATCTAACCGGTAAGACATGTGTCTTTTGTTTATGAATACATAAATAAATGACTTATGCTTTTTTTTTTTTTTTAAATGTTTAACTTATGCACATATATATTATTATATATCAATGAAATGGGTGTTCTTGTAACCCTAAGACGTTTTAGAGACACAGTCACAGATGGCTCTTTTGGTAACCTCGGAAACCATGCTAAAATTCTTTAAATGCCATAGTTACTTCATTAGGAATGTTTGAGTTTTCCTCCTTATAGTAAAATGAGTATTTTAATTCTTTTTTTTTGGCCCTTTGTTAAACTGCTTTCTTCACCTACATGAACTGATGTCATCGTTCTTTAGTCTTTACAAGAAAAGAACAATATCTCGCCAGCTGCTTACCTACTTTTCTCAATCCTTAACAAAACTGTGAAAACACAAATTTAGCAATACCTTAACAGGGAGCAAAATGTCCCAGTGGACTGATGGATTAAAACAGTAAATATGTCATGTGGAAATATTGTTAACGATAGTAATAAAGTTCCCACTGGACACAGAGCAGGTACAGCTTGGTGTTGCTTGGGCTTCTTCTGCTATCCCTCTCGTGTGCCTCAAACCTTCAAAGATTACTGTGTTTGCAGCAATACTTGCATTTGTGACATGTCCACTTGGAAAATAGCCATCCAAACCTTTGCTAACTTCTGGATAAAATAAGCAACCTTCTGTTTAATAAACTTGGCACCGTCAATTTATGACACGACTGTTATTATTAATCTTTCCTAATTCTCGTTTGCATTCTTTAACGTTCACTTTTATGCTTTTACAAACTGGCTCCCTTTGTATTCCAGTGAAGTGTAGTTTTTCCATTTTATTAGTGACCCTGCCAAAAATTCTATCACTGGAGGCCTGAAGAATCTGTGCTATGAGATGTAAAAAGCGCAGTAATGGCTTTTAAATAGATATGCACATTCTTTAACAGACAGTCTATTAGATTTTATCCGGAGCAGTCAATAAAGTATTTAATCTAACTTCCTCCAAGAAGATTCCACAGTAACTAACCAGACACTTTGAAACTAATAAACCAGATGTCATTTGCTGGATTAGATCAAAACAGATCCCACCACCACAGCTTCTTCTAATTTGATCTGATTTGAAACAGTATTTATCATTACCCCTTATAAGAGGGTACTGTGTTTCGCAGCTTGCAGTATTTAAGCCTAATTATAATCCTGACATAACAGAACCTTGTTTGTTAAAGGGTGTATACAGTAGACCCCCATCCCAGCAAGCAGTGCTGCCATGGAGCCCTGTGCAACGCACACGGGGGTCCCCTTAGAATTACTGCATGACTTTACCACATGTTTATTGTCCTGGATATCTGAATTGGACCTCTGTTTTCATCAAAGCCAGTGGCTGTTTAAATTAATAATTTTACCAAGATTAGTTCTGGCATTGTATATGGGCTGTCTGAGTTGGCAGCTTCTCAGTATTCAGAGAATGACAAACATAATGCTTAATGTTTTATATCTAGAGCAGTAAAGACTTAGCGTGGGGATTTGAACACTGTTGCTGCACTCTAGCTTAGCCAGTGTTTCTCAGAAGTTCAGGCTACCTGGAACGCTGTGTTTTTGGCATACAAGAATTACCACACACACACACAAAAAAATACTAAGGTTTAAGTGAATTTGTGTTTGAACATTGACAGTCATAAAGTGAGTAGTGGGGTGGCATGTGTAAAATGATATGTTCCTGTTGTAAATCATTTTGTTCTGGGTGTGTACGTGTGTTATGGATGTGTGTTATTTAATGTGTGAATGTGCACACATTCTAGGTTCTTCATCTCAAGGGGTTTAGCCAGTTAATTTATGGGTATGGTAATTATTTTATTTAAAACACAGGGCCCTGCTGTGAAATGCAAACACACATTTTCTGAGAGCGATAAAACAATTGGAACATTTTATGTTTATGCCATTGTACTCTGCATTTACATTTGTGTTTTATGTGGCTGTTTGTATACATTTATTGAGGAAATGTTTTTAAATATGCACCAGTAATAAACTAAGAAAGGCGATACTTGTGTAGTGAATTCCCTCCATTGCAAGCCTCTGTACGTGCTGCTCATTTTCTCTGTCTGAATCTGTATTTGTAGAAGTCCAATACTTTTTTTAGTTTGTTTGATGTTTAAATGATCAATTGCTTTAATGAGCCAGGGCCCTTGACCACTTTCCACGCGGATGTTTCTTTTGTTAACAGATACCCCAGCTACCCACACTTTCCGTTTGCACTGCACCAGACTCCCCAACCTTCCCTCCACTGGGATATTGAACTTGAAAAAAAAACGATAATATTAAATTGCCTTTCAGATTCATGAGAAGCTCCAGCACTATGAGAAGCAATGCCCATCACCTGTCCTTCACACTGCGGCCTCCTTGGCGAATGATGTAAGTGTCCCTTGCTTTGATCACCCCCCCCGCCAAAAAAAATACAAACAAATTTCTGGTTCACAACCAATGAACACAGTCGGATGAGGGTATGCTTCCTTTTTTAAGTTTTATAATTTATTTTTATTCCAAAAGCAGCTGTCGGTGCTGGCCGTTGACTTTAGTCGACTTTGATTACTTGCTCATTGCAAAAACACTGCATCCAGAGAGCCCTTGTTCAGCTTTAGCAGCTCTGTAATAGAAAATCCAGGGCAGAACTCCACCGGGAGAGCAGGAGTGTCAACCCAGTGGTGTTCTGGGCAACAGAAAGACAAGAGGAATGCAGAAGAAAAATAAAGATGGATGAGGGAACCAGCCCACTGACTGGACAAGAAAAAAAACAAAAGAAATGAGGCATATGAAATAAAAGTGAAAGGGCTCGTCATACAGTGTAATATTGAACTGGAGTGATTTATAGATACTTAAGACTTTCCAAATTGCCTTCATATTCCCTTAAATAAATTATTGAAATAGCCAGCATTGATGAAGTGGTTAATTTCCTGTGACCACAATTTTATTTTGCACCCAGCCCTATCTCCCCCTAAAAAAAAAAAAAGGACTTACTGTCTCCCTGTTATACTCACTGTTCACTATGTGTAAAATTCAGTTGTATTGCATACGCACCTGTATAAACTACAGGACAGTCTCGGTAGGAAGTTGAAAGGCAGAAGTTTAATGATCTGTGGTTGGTTAAAAATCCCAGGGTCTGTTTATTGTAATCAAAGTGCTTAAAAGGATTTCTTCTCTTTTTCATGAAAGTACAATAATATATCATTATAATTAGGCCTGAAACAGAAAAACGCCCTATGAATTTTATACAAGGGCAGCCAGTGTATATTTCAAAGGAAAGTAGATGTTTCCTTTTGAACCTGGGTATGTGGGTTACAGGTACTAGACTTGCGTTCAGGAACCAACAGAAGAGTCACTTCATAAGAGGCGGCTTCAGAGAGAGGTCACTCAACTCCCCAGCCTTTTTGTGTCACAACAAGAGGTTACTGTTTGGCAGGTTATGAGAAATACATGAAAAATACAGCACACATTGAATTGAGTATAAAACTTCAAATTTGGAAACTGATTTTCCAAATTTTGACACTGTGCAGTCTGTGGTGTGCAGCTTGAATTATAGGAGTTTAAAACGAAGTTGCAACACAGAGTGCTCGTCTGTAGATGCAGTATTGCCACAAAGTGGTTCAGGTGAACTTCTCCTAGCCCATCCAGTCCCATCTCCACCCAGCAGGTGTGGCTGTTAGGCCACAGTGTTGAGGATCGTATGACTACGTATTACATTTAATGCATTCCATATGATATTGCTTCCAAATATAAAATGTAGACTGCCATGAGCCTTAACAGGCTGTCATAAGGCAATTCCTGTTGGATAATGTTTCTGTGGTTCTGACTGTGGGGAACTGACATTGGTGCACCTGACAGCTCCTAATGCAGCATATACCTGTATACCCATATATCCTGGCCCCTGTCCGTTCTTAGTGAGGTTAAATGGGAGGGGGGGGCTTGAATCCAATGTATTCAGGCTTGCAGCCCAGTACACTAACCATGTCGGACTATCTATTTCAAATAAACCTCTTCACCATTAGAAGAAAAAAACAAAAACAAACCCATAAAATAAAATGAAGAAGAAATACTAACTTTTGTATTTTTTCACACAGCTCTAACATTTTGAACCAGTTTTTTTTTTTTTTTCACCACCAAAAGCTATCCTAAATTACTTGAACAAGCTGCCAGCGCCTCACTTGTGTAATCAGCCGAGGTTTGATAAACTGGAGAGCGGGTTGCCAGGGAGAGCAGAGTGGGAATCAGCTGTGCCGCTGTGGGCATCAATCAGAGTGTTGTCTACTTGAGGAATGCTGAAAATGGAAAAGTACACAAAGCTAGACTGAGCTGCAGCGATGGGGAGAAGGAAGGTGGATGATTAGGTTTTGAGTCACAGCTGTACCTTTCATTAAACCGGCCGTCTTACCTCAGCAAAGTGTAATTAGTCACCCCCAAATGTAGACTGCAGACAGCGACGGGCAGATGTAATGGCTAGTATGATCATAAATTAAAACACCTTTATTTGGAATCTGGCTTTGTCTTCCCTATAATATGTAAAAGTGCAAGCTGAATCACCCAAACATAAAATACATTATTATTTTTATAATATTAGTTTGACACTTTACTATTTACATTTAACTTTGCCCTAGGCTGCTGTTATTGACATGGGCTAGTAGGTGGCAGCCTGTTCCCTACCGCAAGCCCTTTTTCCTTCCCCTCTCGGAGTGTGAATTTTCTGATATGATTTCAATTTTCACCACCTCCTGCTGAAAACTGCTTTACACAGACGGTGTCAAAGGTTTCGATCCTGTTTTTGTACAAGCTGGTCTTTGCACACAAGCAGCCCCTGAAATGCAGTGCTGGTATTTTCCCTGGTTGTAATAAATCAGAATGTAATCTGGACGTCTCTTTTGCCAGATATGATTACTCTGGTTAGTCTGAGCCTAAAGGCCTGGCTTAAATCGTGTCCATCGAGGGCCAGCAGACAAGAGCCGTGATTGATGGTCTGTTTTTCTTCATGCTGGCTTCTGTTTGAACACACTGTAAAGTAATAATCTTGAACAAGATAGATTCTGTGTTGTCAGTGACGCACTGGGTAAAACAGTGCTCCCGCTAATACTCTTTGTGTTAATTCAATCTCTCTCACAGCTGGCTGAGGAGCTGCAGAGCAAGCCAATGAACAGCGAGACTCAAGAGCTGCTGAAGTTGCTGTCCAGACCTCATGTCAAGGTGAGGAGACCCTCATTGCTGCACATACATTGACAAACACACTGCCATACTAGAGACGACATTCTACACAAAACATGCAAAATCTCTGAAACAAATGGCAGCCCTTTAATGTACTTACTCAGAAGGCTACTTACAGTAAACTGGTAACAGACATTGGGTAGACAATGGCTATGCATCCCTCTTTTCTAATATTATATTTACAATATTCATGTCCAACAAGTCCTATCCTCCGTCTTCTTGCAAGTGATGTGTCCTGCCCTTAACCTTGGTTCATATGAAAAGAATGAAAATGGTGCCACTATTCCTGTAAATCCATTTAATAAATAAATACATAAATGCGCTTCTGAATTGGTTCCCCTAGACTTCTGAATAAATGACACTTATTTTAAAAGGATTTCCCTTGCAGTCAGTAGGATGTGGTTTGTGTACTGTATTAATCTATCATAATAAATATATTAGGCAGCTGTAGTAAATGAGGATTATCCTTGTCGTCTCAGCTTCTTATTGTGATGTCCAGCCAGCGAGGATTAGAAACAGCGGTTTTAAGAGATTGTAGACTACGGGGATCCCGATTACTATTATTATTTGTTTATTTAGCAGACGCCTTTATCCAAGGCGACTTACAGAGACTAGTGTGTGTGAGCTATCCATCAGCTGCAGAGTCACTTACAGCTACATCTCACCCCAAAGACGGAGCACAAGGAGGTTAAGTGACTTGCTCAGGGTCACACAATGAGGTGGTGTAACCGGTTATTGAATTTAAGGGGGCGATTTACTTTTTCACACATATGTATCAGATTTTTGTGTTATTTGTTCACTTAGGGTCCCTTTGATCTAATATTAGGTTTTGGTTGAAGATCTGATAACCATTCAGTGTCAAAAAAATGCAGAAAATCAGACAGGGGGCAAATACTTTTTCACAGCACTGTGTGTGTGTGTGTGTGTGTGTGTAATTATATATATATATATATATATATATATATATATATATATATATATATATATATATATATATATATATATATATATATATTTTTTTTTTTTTTTTAAATAATGAACCCCCTTGCCTGGCAGGTTGTGGAAACTAAAGGTTTGGTTTGCCCTTTCAGTTAGGCTTTGTGCTGCACAACAGCTCTTTCTAAACTAAACACAAATCTGTTTCAAGGTAATGTTGGAAGATTTCATCACCTGTAATCAGTCAATAAGTAATGCATCACATGGTGTAACCCAGTGATGATAGCATTTGATTCAGTGTAGGACCACACAAAAATGGCTGTGTCTCAGTGGAGTTTTTAATCTAAGAGTCAGGCTCATGCATTTAATGTAATTCAGTTTAATTATGCCAACATATTACATTTTGTATGTTGGCTTCTGTTGCATATAATCAGGGCTGAGCTGCAGCCCATTGTGTGAGACCACCCTAAGATGCAATAAACACCAAGCCTCCATGTAGGTGATAATTACAGTTTTTGTACGGATTAATTGTTTTGAACTATTTTCTACTCTTGATCAAAATGGGTTAGTGTTGCACACACCCTTTTGTTGAAGAAGCATTTGTCAGCTTCCTTGAGTTGCATCTCTTCTGTAAAGTGCATCTATACTACCCTAGCAAAAACACCACAGTGGATTATATAGAATACTATAACTTGTGTATACTGCGCACCTTGTGTAGCTCCTAATATTTACAAAAGTGTACACATTCTACTCGGACCACAGTGTTCTTTAATATTGAGGCTGTAGTAGACTACCTGAAAAAGATCCAGGACTATACCGAGTTAGAAAAATATCTAATGTAATCAGGGGAGTAGTTCACTGTAGTAACAAAGTGTTATGGGTTGTTTCACAAGCTGAGGAACTAATCTTGAGCTTGTATGAACGGGGAGAATACAGATTTGTACAAATCTCCCAAGTCTGTACTTTATTAGAACAAAGTTTAATGAATGAGGCTTATTATATTTGAAGTCTGGTGCACATTTAGGGAGATGTACAGTTTGGTACTGAAAAGTCATTTCAACTACAAACCAGATCATACAGTAACAATTATAGCAAAGTGTTGGACAGCATTCAAGCACATTGCTCTGTTCATTTAACTGGTCCCACCTGCAGCCGTCTGGGTACATTCAGATACACCACCTATCCTCTACAGTGCTGGGGGTGCTGACAGTCCGTACAGTTAGCAGTTACTAAATGGCTTCCTAGCGAGCACTCAAATATGTGTGTGTGGCTGCTGGAGAAACAACATTTCAAGATGAAATTTCCCTGGAAGCCGAGAAGAAATACTGAGCCATGATCGTTTTCCTTCAGGGATGTAATGAAATAGGAACATTTAGAAAAATATTTGAATTGAGCAGAGGTTCTCAAACTTTAACTCGTGTTTTACCTTAACATTTTTTTTAATTTTTTTTTTTTTTTAACTTGCCGTCACCCCCCCCATCCCCCCACCCCCCGAAACAAAAAGCAACAGATACAAATCACATTTCAGAAATCAACTTCTCATGCGCATGACTTACTAACGAAGTAAAGTACATATACTGCCCCAGAGTGTCGCTAAAGCGTTATTTCAGATTTTTGACTGACGTCAAAGTCAGTGCGAGGCTCATTGTTCGAAAGGGAGAGTTTTAAGTCATCTTCAACCTGGAGCTGATTTCTGTATTTTGTTTTCAAGTTTGGAAAATCAAGCTTTGCAGAGGTACTTGGAAGCAAAAGGTTGGAGCACATTCACTGCAGCAATAGAGAGCTGAGGGAATTCCTGTGCAACTGAGAGCCAGAATTTTGTGAGAGGACTTGCTTCAGGCTGTTGTCGCATGTCAGCTCAATAAACTGTTCTTCCATCTCCCCAGAAACAGTGGTTGAACCAACTGAAGTGACGAAAGGATCACGAACCCAGACAAGTGAACTGCCATCTTCCTGGAAGTAGTCGCTGAACTGTTGTTTGTCCCGTGACATGTTCATCAATGAGGGCTTTAAGATCATTGTAATCCACACTTCCGCCACAATCCTGGACGAAATCTGAAAACATAGGAAACATGTCGAAATTTCCCTCCGACTGTCGAGTGGCCCAAATGTCCAGTTTTTTAACAAAAGCTGTTTCCTTGTCTGTAAGGAGCAGGATATTTGGGTCCTTGCCTTGCATTGACGGGTTTAATGAGTTCAGACAGTCAAAAATATCAACGAGTAAGCAAGCAGTGTCAGCCAAGAGCAATCATGAAGGTGGTTAACAAGATCAGACCGGGCATCAATTTAAGAAGGTTTTAACCTCCTCACGTAGCTCAAAAAGGCAAAGAAGTACTCTCCCTCCCTCTTGATTGCCATCTTACTTTGGTGTGAAATAGTAGGTGCTGGTGATCAGATCCCATTTCCTGGCACAGAACCAAAAATAAATGTGCATTAAGTGGCCAGCTTTTATAAAATTGATTATCTGCACTGCTTCCTGCATAACAGACTTCAATGGTTCAGGCATTTTCTTCATAGCCAAGGCTTCTCTATGCATCATGCAGTGCGTCCATTTAGCACAGGGACCACTTTCTGAACTTGGGTGACTAAACCACTCTGCTTCCTCCTCATGCATCGAGCTCAGTCCCTGCAAATCCCAATGCATACCTTCTTCACGAATCAAATTATCTAACATTGCAAATATTTGTTTGCCAGTTGTGTGAGTTGGAAGAGGTCTGCAAAAAAGAAATTCCTCCAGAAGTGACTCTTCATGTACAAATCTGATGTAAACGAGCAGTTGTGCAGCTCCAGCGATATCCGTTGTCTCGTCAAGTTGTATGACATAAAATGTACTCATCTTGATGTAGTTAAGCAGTTGATTTTTTACATCAGTGGCAAGTTTTGAAATTCAGCGATTCACTGTTCATGTGTTCACTGTTCATGTTCACTGTCGATTTGTCAATTTGAGAATCGATGAGATAGATTCCAAGAATCGATTCCCAGAGCCATTCCTGTCGATTCCAATTCCAATAAATAAAAGAAATATATATATATATATATATATATATATATATATATATATATATATATATATATATATATAAAGAAACTCCCACATACTGCTGTGTAAACAAAATTGGGGAAAAAAACAACAATAATAAAACCAAAAAAAACAAAAAAGCTGTCACTTTGTAACTTTTGGCAGGTTATGGTGTACAAACATAATTGAAAAATAAATAAAACAAAACAAAAGTAGCTGGCACTTTGTCCCTTATGGCAGGTTATAGTGTAGGAACATCGCCATTTTCACTTGCTTTGCTCCAAGACTGGAGTGTTTTTTTGAAACTGGTCAATTATTAACTCTCTACGCGTGTATGACACGGAAGAAAATAATTAGCGGCTCCTTGAGTAGCTGATGCACTTCTTGCGTATGAGCATCAAATATGTAAATAAACCAAATTACTCTCAAGTGAGCAAACGTTGAATGATTGAATATATATATATATATATATATATATATATATATAATTTGCAAATATAAAGTATCATTATTAATACTACGTAGTAGCAGTAATAAGGGAAGCAATGTTACACATTTAAATGTAAACAAAAATAAACATACCAGTACCTGTGGATCCTGCCCAATGTTTTCTTTGCGGTAAATTTTCAGAGACGTCATTTGATTTATATCCAAGAACATTTTCTTGCACATTTGGCATTTCACCTTTTTCCTTTCCTCGCCCTCGAATACAAAATATTTCCGAAAAGATTTCGCTTTTCCTCCTCCACTTTCTGCCATTTTTTCCTATGCCTTTGCACAATTAAAAAAAAGTGACTAGCCCAAGAATAGAAAAAGAAAAAAAAAAAAAAAAAAAAAAACGTGCGCAAAACTATGCCAAAATAGGGGTGTCTAGAATACAGTTTTCACTCTATATAAGAAAATGTTAACTTTAAAACATACATTTACATTGGTTTAGACATGTATTCATGATGACCAAAAAGCGAATTTTAGTAATATAGGATGTGACTGCAGGTCGCCCCCACCCCCCAGCACCCATGTAAAGAATCGACTCCTCATCCTTGGAATCGATTCTCAAAATTACTAATGTCAGGTTCGGGAATCGACTCCCACCACTACTCATCCTTCAGTCCATGATGTCGAGTCTCCAGATGTCGTTTTGGTTTGCAAGGCTTCAAGCTGTCATTAGCCAGTACTTCACCACAGATGACACACTGAGGACGCGGTTCTCCTGCAGTTCCAGCAAAGGTAAATCCAAATTCCAAGGAACTTCACATTTAACTTTTTGTTTTTTGGATGATGAGGATGATGCTACTACACAATCGCTCTGCCTTTTTTCATGCGCCACAAAACGATCCATTTTGTGTACTGAACAGTGTGCAAAGCGGCGGGAAAATCATTGCTTAAACGTAAACTCGCCTGATTGGTTCTCCTGCTTTAAGCACGGTTTAAAAAAAAAGAACAATAATAATAATAATAATAATAATAATAATAATAATAATAATAATAATAATACTATTGAGTGTGAATTTGTAAGAATCACATTTAAAGTTTACAAAATGATTTTTGTTATGTATTATTATTATTATTATTATTATTATTATTATTATTATTTACTATACTTACAGTATTATTTAAACGTTCACAGCCCCCCCGCCCCCCCCCCCCCCCCCAGTTGAAAACCGCTGGAATAGAGAGAACTCATTTTTTGTAAAATGGAAAACTTACGATCTCCTAGGACTGGCACTTGATATGAGGGTCTTTTTATATTTCAATCAAATAAAACACAAGCAGATGGATAGTTTGAATAGTAGCTCTATGCAATAGTAACAGTATCAGTCTTTTATTATATTTGAAATTAGCCATTTATTGGCATGAAAAATTAAACAGCACTGAAAAAACTGTTTTTTACATTACTTGCATATGAAAAAACACATTAAACTATTACACTAAATCAAATAAAGGCTGATTCGGACAGGTCTAAAACTCACTTCATAAAACAGCTCTCTTAGAAAGGAACGGGTATAAAATGACTTCGGCCAACACAAAATGGTGAAAAAAATAAAAAGAAAAAAAGAATTGTAGAAAAATGGTATCAGACAGCAGAGCACCTATACATGCGTGTCTTCTCAAAACATTTTTAAAGACATAAGCCCTCTTCCCAGATGGTCTGGTAACTGGTGCTTTATCAGATGTAGTCTTTTTCACACGTACGTTTACCACATGCAGTTCTTTGTCCTCTGCATATATGGGTATCCCTGAGGAGACAATTGTCCTGCCTTCAAATATGTGCATATCTTTTTTTTTTTCATTTGCAATCGGTCCCATAAACTCAGAGTAGTACATATGATTCGTGTTACTAATTTACTGCTGAAGCACAGGGGAGGGACAAACGCATGAAAAATGGATTTTACAAGAGAGACTTGCCAAAGAGAAACGGCGGTCCAAAAGCAAATTATAAATCTGTCACAGCAATGTATCAAAAAGATCAACCATCAACAAATACATGAGGAGCGCTAAGTTTAAACCAGGTCAAAGTGGAGAGCATTCGCTGGAACAGGAGCATGCATTAGAAAGTCTTTCACAGATACTGTATCGGAGCTTAAAATCATTTGGAAGGTCATTCTGTGATATACTGTCACCTTTTGTATCGCTCTATAGATTTAACTCATTTTGTTTCATAGTCGAATGAAACCTGCTGAATAATGTTACGTTAACATATTGAATCACATACCGCTTTTGTAGTTTTCCATATACTTAATGAAAAAGTGACAAATTGAAAAATGTGACATTGTGAAATGTAACATAAAATACTGTACTAATATCAACATTTCCACTAGACTTTTGCGGCATCATTTTGTAGTTTTTTTTTTTACTACATAAAATAGAAGATGTAACTACATGTTAAATAAAAGATCCAAATTATGTTCATTTTATAGTTTGTTTGTTTATTTATTTATTTATTTTTATTATGTCTCAATTCTAAAATTCTAGGTGTTGCAAAACTTTTGGCCATAGTTCTATACTACCTTTCAACAAGTAGGTCACAACTTTGCCCCGTACTATTTTTCAGAATTTTTTTGTTCTAGATTATTACCTATTCTGGGGGGAACATTAAAAAAAAATAGTTGATCAAGGCAGGACAGCTTCTGAAGTAACAAATTGGCAAGTACGAGGTTAACTGAAAAGGCCTTTAGCAGAAGCTCCTTAACCTCAAGGAAAATGGCCTGTCAAACAAAAGTCCTGTTGTGAAGGTTGGTTGCATTGCGTGTAAGCACTCTCTTCTGACACAGTCTTGGGACTCGGTTGTTGAAAGAGGTAATGGGTGATTGGCGTTTCTGTGAAGCCTAATTGTACTTGTATATTGAAGTGAGCTTGTCAAATAGCATTGGTGCATCACCAGGGGTGCTTTTAAAAGAGCTGTGTTTGTTCTGCATTGCTTGCCTGCTACGGTATAGTAAGAGGATGGAGGATTACTTTTCATCTGGGATGTGTTTGGAAATTCCACCCTTACCTCTCCATCAGAATTGTAACTTTCTAAAATAATACAGCTTGAATTAATTGTGCAGTTGAAGTTTTTACTATAATATCAATAACCGCAGGTGAAGGTATAAAGATTCAATAGGATTATTTCATCCAGAGATCCTCTGCTTTCGATCAAGGTTGCTTTTGTTTTGCTGGCAGTGCACTGCTGTGCATTAGAAGGCAGCAGTTCTTACTGAAATAAAGACGCCTTGGCTGATCAAATGGCTCCTAATCTCCTAGTCAAAAAACTGTAATACAAACTTATAAAAAAAGAATACTATTTGTAACACTTTTGATCTTTCTTTCTTTTTTTACAGAGTTTACTTTCTGTCCACGACACAGTAGCTCAGAAGAGCTACGACCCAGAATTGCCTCCTTTGCCAGATGATATTGATGATGATGAAGATTCAGTGAAGATTATCCGCCTGGTCAAGAACAAGGAGCCACTAGTAATTCAGATTCAAGTTTTTGAGACTAATCAAGTTACAATAGCTTTTAGCTGCATCAACTCTTACCATAACCCCTAACTAATTTATAGTCATTTTACATGTATTGATGCACAGTATTGTTCTTTGCTATTTGGGCTCTAGTGTTTTTCCACAAAGGAGCCTTAATTTGAGAATGTGTTTGTTAAAAATGTAAAATAGCGAATGTAAATAGCGAATGTAGTGCTGCAGCTACATTTAAACCACCACAAAATACTGTATCATTTTTTTTTTTTCTGGAAAAAATACTATTGAATCTTGAAAGTTTGCATCTTCAGCTACAGTTATTTACATCATTTACTATGCAAGCAAAATGTAAATTCAGTAATAATCTTAATTTGCATTGTAGATCCTACTACTGTTATGACCAAAGCCCTAGAAGATCCATATATAGAGTACACTCCCCACTCAACCAAAGACACACACACACACACACACACACACACACACACACACAGTCAGTGAATCAGACTCCAGCTACATTTTCTTCAAATGGCATTTTTAAAGGTTCTTTATAAAATATTACAGCAGACGTGCTGAACAGAAGAATAAGGCAAGTCTTTAGATACCAATCAAACAGGTAATTATCATTGTGCTTTGTTCTTTCCACATCATGTTTCGACACAAGGGTTTATGCTGACCCCCTCGCGCCTCCTGGTCTTTGAGTTCAGTACGACTGTGGTCAAGCTGTGGTCAATCTGGCCATTTCAGAAACAACACCTCTCCTACCTTTTTAAGAGCATCATCATTTGGCAAATACAGATTGTCCCTGTGACCATTTTCAGCCATTCTTAACATATCTATGTTTCAACAAACTATTCACAATGTATCACTTGAAAACTGTTGCCTAGTAAGACGATGAAGCTCTCAGAGAGTGTTATTTACAGCAGGTATTTCTAGCATCTACCAGAGAATTTCCAGACCCATAAGTGTCTCCTGTGCCAAAACAGTGCCAGTCAGCGATGTAAGGCCAAGTCTCACTGAAACATTTAGTGGAATTTTAAAACAATTGTTTTGTCACCTTGGAACATCTGTTGGAAAATGTTTTAGACAATGATTAATGTGATTTGTTTTGTGTTTTTAAAGCTCAGTGGAAATGCAAAAAGCATTTAAATCACATTGAAGTAGATTTGTTACTTCTCACTGGTTTCATGTTGTAAGAAACTGTTGAGCCACATTTGGAGGGTAAACACATAAAGGCTTGCCGACAAGTGTAAGATGATGCAATCTTCATGCCCCTCCCTGTAAGCCATGGAGTACAGCACTTGTTTAACATTGTGAAGTGACTAAAACTGGCACCCACAGGTGTAATTACCAATTACCATACTGTATGTATGTGTAGAAAGGGGGAGAGGGCAAATGTGGTAGCTTTAAATAACACTGTTTGGGGTTGTAGTTTTATTTAGTGAGTGCAATTTCTGAAAACAAACAAGGAATCAAAGATGCAAACTAGAGCAAACATTTCAATTGGTAACCAATTTTAATTATAAAACAAAACAAAAAAAAATCAAGCATGGTTACTGGTATCTTATTTTGGCACACTTGTGTTGGTTTCTCTATACAAGCTAACTTTCCATGCATATTGCAACACTGCGTTATGATCATTTAAATTAGGGGAGCCCTGAAAGATAAATGTATAACCACAAATACATGTCACTTTTTTTATAATCAAATGGCCAATAATATATCATATATCATTAACATAGAAGGGAGGCGGGCTGGCGGATTTATTATTGCACCCAAATCAGTTCTGTATGAAAATTATGGAAAGTCCAGAAGCTAATCACTTAGCAAGAATACTTTTACAGCTACTGTAAGAACTGTGATCGTACTGTACTTCTAATATCATGTGTACATTTTAGTTCAGACTACACACAAGTAAAGAGACGTGCTTGTAAATGTTCAGATAGCCTCCTGTTAAAAGCATGAAGGAATGGCAAAGCGATTTATATTTTAACAGATTGAAACTCGCGGCATCATTGTGGAGATTGAGATGACTTGGCTGCCTCCTCAGGGATCTTGGTTAGATTGCCTCATTTCTCAGTGATTCGTCTATTTACTTTATTGTGATTAGATTAATGGATTGTATGTAGTAGCACTGATTTAATTGCTATCATTTTTCAGTCCTTGACTTCATATTTTTGTAAACGCCAGAACTAAATCCCCATGATCTCTACCCGAACTCCCATTCTTTTTGTCACGAAACTAGATCTGAATGATTTATTTGAGAAAAAGTAGAGAATGAAATAATTATCTTCTCAAAGGGCATACATACATGTGTCCAGCAAGCAGAATAAAGGAATAGTAGTATATTTTATTAAAATAATGTGTTGTTGATTAAATTCTGAATGACTACATTAAGTTAGAGCACAAAGTTGTGCACAGACCAAATTCTGTCCAGTATAATATGTTGAAGTAGTCTGTATACAGAGTGACTAATGCGAATATAATAAAAAATGCCAAAAATCAGTAAATGAGAACAGAGTTGGTAATATTGCACGTGTTTGCTGTGAGCAAGTTAGCAGAGTAAGAAGCAGATTGAGAAGATTATGAGACTATTTTCAGTCGGATTCTTGGAAAGATTATAAAACAAATCAGGACTATCCAAAGCCTTCTGTCTGAACAAACTGAACATACAATACAACCCAGATACTTTTCTGAATATTAACTTGAATTAAATGTCAATTTAACAATCTTTTTCAAAAACGTTTTAATCCATCAGTATGACGTCCAGATATCTAAACACTCAATCCTAAAATAATTGGTAACATAAGAAGAAAACATTGACAACAAAGACCTTTCCTCAAAACAGTCTAGTTTTAGAGTTGCTGGTTGTTTCAACTTGGTGAATTCAGTATTGCAATGAACAGTAAGATGTTTGATGCAATATATTTGGGCACCCCTGCTGGTTTCTAGCACTTGGGGAGGCCTAGCCTACCTGTTTTACCCCCCAACTTACTAAATATCTCGGTATGCCTGAATGCTGCCAGTGCAGAATGACTAGGTGTGATGCATGTCCTTTTATTTCACCCCAATAATGGGGTTCTGCAATGGTAACGGCCAGGACTGGTGCTGCATTTAGGAGATTACTCGACCACTCACAATTCATTGTAACTAGAACATGGATAACATGTTGTTCCTTTTAGATAGTTTGGTCATTCAAATCATTTTCATATATTTGATGAGCGGAAGATTATCTTTTTAGGGATACCAAGCTATTTAGTGAGTTAGTGGTCGGAGTGGGGTAAAACAGGACACACAAATCTCTTACTCCCCACCCACCTCAATGCACAACATTCAGCAGAGGTGTCCCAATACTTTTTGGATTGAGTAAGCCCTTAAGTACATTAAACTTAACTTTACATATGACTGTATATAGAGGAGCCCATGTACATATAAAAATATTGTCTCTGTTCCCTGGGCATAAACCATGTCTGAAATATATATTGCTGTCAATGTCCTGGAAAATAACCCTTGTCATGTGAAGACCAGAATGGATAGCTTTTTTTAGCTTCTGATATGTATATGTCCAGAGGATGCCCCCGCTATTGTGGTACTGTCCAGTACTGAAGAACACTGTTAGAATATTCCTCACTGTAAAGAAAAGTTTTTGAATTTTGGCCATGTAAAAAAAAAAAAAAAAAACATTCAGGAGCATTTATGCTTTAGCCTTACAGTAATGAGTGCATATGGAACTGATCGTGGAAGTACATAGCTCCTTGATATCACATTACCCGTGGATAATTGATCTCCATATTTAAAAGTCCCCTTGGTTCTGTACTCACTTTTCAATGAGAATTTACTGAAGAACACTGACATGGAATGCAATACATCATTTACATCAGCGTAGACTGTGAAATAAATTATCTGTTTGAAAACACATTCTCGGTTGGTTGCGTATTGCAAGATTTAGTGACGAGGAGGGTCTTTTTGTCTTTTGTGAGATGGATTTTGGTGCCCATGAAAGGTACTCAAAACTAATAAACCAATTGGCTGTCATTGGGTGGGGCTCATTATCAGCAAAGTAGCCAAAAAAAAAAGCGTTTTTTTTTTTTTTTTTTTTTTTTTTTTTACAGATTCCTCCCATTTTCCCCACAAAGCAGCCACGGGACTATTAAATTAACCATGTACTGGAGTCTATTCAATTTATCTAGACGGTGCGCACTTAAGATCAATTGAATAAACCCACTGTGCACAAAAGAAAGTTTCCAGTATTTTCCCATGTTGTATTAGACAACTTTTTTCTTTGTTTTCCCCGCCCTGTCTGAACATTTCTTGAAGTTCAGTTGGTTATGAGGAGTTTTCTGTGCATGTCTATAGCAGGATTAAGACATTCTAGCAAGAGGTGGGATTGGCAAATGTGCTGTGTAGTCATTTCAGTTTTTTGTGGGCAAGAATTATTTCCGGGAGCAGAGGTGTAGCCATTATTTTATTTCTCTTTTTTGTAGGGGGCAACAATAAAAAGAGATGAAAACACAGGAGCTGTTGTTGTTGCAAGAATAATGAGAGGAGGAGCCGCTGACAGAAGTGGTACGTGTTCATTCATTCATTCATTCATTCATTCATTCATTCAGTCATTCATAGATATTGAAATATACATTAACCCATATCTTAATTGGTAAAGTAGCCAAAAGATCATGCTCAGGTCATGATTCTGTCTGTCACTACTTCATACAAACATTAGCATGGGCCAAACATCCAAATTAAAACTAGCTGTAAATAAAGATTTCTGTAAAGAAAATGATCTAGAATAAGCAGTGCCATTGCTGTATAATGAGTGGAATTTTAATAGCACACCTGTCCCATCTTAGATCTATTATTAATTTTTTTATTATTTTTTTTTTTTGTAACTTTTGGATATGTTATCTGTTTTCAGTGTTTCTTTTCATTTTATTTGAATTGCAGGTCTAATTCATGTGGGGGATGAACTGAGGGAGGTGAATGGAATTCCTGTGGAGGATAAGAAACCTGAGGAAATCATTCATATTTTGGTATGAACACGATATTATTCACCTGCTGCTTTCAGATCGGTTTTTATTATTTAGTTTTAGATTTATCTTTTTGTAGTGGCATGTATTTGCTTTAAATACGTCTCGCCCTGTACCTGAAGTGCTCTCCTGAGTTGTGTAAGGCAGACGATCATTACATGATTTACTGCCATTCTAAAATGTTAAATGAAACAAATAAGGGATGTTAAAATGTTCAACATACTGTTATTTAAATTACACTTTGTGAAATTCATGGCAGTTAATCTGTTATCTTAACAAAAATAGAAAAGAAAATCGTGTTTTGTTTTTTTTTGGTTCGTGACAGAGTTTTTCTATCATTACATTAAGGATAATGAATCCCCTTTCTTACCCTCTTTGTTGCCCTGTGTTAGGCCCAGTCACAAGGAGCAATAACATTTAAGATCATACCAGGCATCAACGAGGACACAAGCAGCAAGGAACCCAAGGTATGTCCTGCCAGAGAGATTATATTGATTGTGTTGCACACACTAAGACTTTTAAATAATGCAATTTAACTTCTTTTCCTACCCCCTGCCTCCAGTACCTGGGAGTTGAATGGTCTTCCTGCTGCATGTTACTTAGACAGAATTGTACTAGTTATAGTAACATATTACATTAAAAACTGTAACTAGTTACAGATAGAATTGTAAATAGTTACTTCTCAGGGACAGTTTACATTTTATAGGGATATATATTTTTGTTCGGTGTGGTCAGGCTGCACTTTGAAATATTCTTTGAAGATCCAGCTATCGAACCGACTCTTTCTCTCCTCCGACACCATTTTCTAGCAAGCATTTGATGTTACTACTTTAAATGATTTGCCTACATTTAGTTGCCTGTTTGAAAAAGGTACCATTACAGACCAAGTTACTGAAAAATGTAATCCGATTTACAGTAATGCATTACATGTGATGCTTATTTACAGGAGAAATTAATCTATTGTGCTTCCAAGGTATTAGTAAAAGTGGAGGTTTGAATCTTAGTCTGTGTCCTGAATCTTTGTTTATTTAGTTGGCTTGTTATCTGTCTGTCTACCAAGCTGGTATTGCCCTGTATATTGTCTCCTTAAAGTGTCCTGTTAATTTGGGACACTGCTGCTGTTTTAAGTTTGATTTGTCTACATGAATATGACTTGCTTGGCATAACATTAGGTATAAGCTTGAATGTTTTAATATATTTAAAATTTAAAAAAAAATAATCAGGGCTGCACATGTTTTGAGAATTGCATGGAGAAAACTTACAACAATAAATGCTCTTGACATTTCCCTTTGTTTGTAGATTTAAAAAAAATAGTCTACTAGGAAGCTGATATGTATCTCCTTTCTTTTGTAAGAACTTGCTTTAGAAAACTTAACATGTTTTTATAGTTCAGCCTGACTGCCAACGTTGTTATTTAAAATGGAATCCACTGAAACTGGCAGTGATTTGGACTTTATTTTCAAAGGTTTAATCAACAGACATTTAAGAAACAACTCCCCAACCAAACGTTGTAGATTGTTTTGGCTTGCATCATTGGAAAAAATGCCCACAGTTGAATGTAACGGATGAAAGTCAGAAGGTTTGAGGCAGTTTATATTTTAAAATATGCACCAAACACTGTCAGTCTGTTTTGATCAAATCACCCTGTCCTGTTTCTGAATGGGCCTACATTTTTATACTTGGAAGTATAAAATGATTCCAGTGCATGTCATTAAATAAATATTGGAGAGAGATTTAATTTTTTTGCCTTTTTGGAAATAACAGAAATTTTGTTTTAGTCTTTTATACAGTTTTACTAAAATATTGTAGCTTTAGAAATAAAACAGCTTTTTTTTTTATAAGGTACTCTTGTAACATTTAGTAGGGTGGAACCTCTCTCAGTTGTGTTCTTTGATAAGCTATGCTCAAGACAGTGATTGGAGGGCCCAGGTTAAAGACCCAACTCATTTGAAGTCATAAACATACAGTATCGTGTATCTGGTTTGGATAAAGCACCTGCATTCTAAGAATAATCCTGTTTTTTTAAATACAAACAGAAAGGGATGTTTTATAATAACGCACACTCCTCTGTATAACGCCAGAGGCTGTTTTAATTTACATCACACAGATGTTATCATAAATGACCCCTAAATATCTTCACAAGAAGGTATCAAAAGTAACATTAGGTCAAGTATTGAAGTGTGGAGCAGAGACGAATAGCCCTCCTCAGAACAGGAGTCTGGCACTCCGTTCTCCGCAGATGTTTGTCTCTTGTTGCGGAATGCATGAACATTTGATTTTCAGTTAAAAAAAACTGTTTTAAAGCCAAACATTTTGACAACTGAATTGCTCTTTTTAAATTATAAAAAACATATTGGGTATTTAATTATAAACTTTTATTTATTTATTTTTAAAATGCACTTGTGTATTTTGGATATATTGGGTTAGATCTTTCAAACTTTTACTCCAAATTGCTTCTTTTTATTTAACATATTTAAAATTACAAAACTAGTAACAAACAACTCAACAGGGTAATGTAGGGACTCAAAGGTGTGGCTTAGCTTTTGTCACGAGTAACAATAACAGTTTTATTCTCCATTTGCAAATTGCACTTTTTGTGAAGACCTTGGTAAATGTAAACTCATATGGTTCTATGTTGTCAGAGAGCACCTGGTTACTGAGGACAATCACGGTTGTGACTGAAATGGCTGCACTATTTGCACGTTAACTGCACTTCTACTGAACATTTGATTGTAAAAATAAAAAATATTTTTTATGCTTTTGTATTAATTTCTTTTTGGAGGTTTTTTTTTTTTTCCCCAGCGTTCCAGAAAGTGAGTCTATTTCTACCTTCTTTCCATCTGATGCAATAAATAAAAATCACTGTCTTGGTGCTGGTAGTAGCACAGGTAGTAGTAGTAGCAAGAACAATGGTAACAACAGAATTTTAACCTTTCTTCTGTTGTGCTTTGGAGAATGTAGGTAATTGAAGATTAAATGTTTTCTTCCTTCCAGATGTGTGTTAAAACCCTTTTTGACTATGATCCTAATGAGGACAAAGCGATCCCATGTAAAGAAGCTGGGCTCCCTTTCAAAATGGGAGATGTCCTTCAGATCATGAGCCAGGATGATGCAACTTGGTGGCAGGCCAAACTGGAAGGTGATGCCAACCCCCGAGCAGGCCTGATCCCTTCCAAACACTTCCAGGAGAGGTGAGCTACAGAGGAGCTGATAAAAACACACACTCCCAAACAAGGACCCAACCCCTCTGCCCCTTCCCCACTTGACAATATGAGGAATGAGTTTTGCATCCCTCTGCCAAAATAGTTTGGATTTCCTTGCATGGCTGTCTTAAAATGAGTAATGACAGAAAATGATAGCGCTGGTACTGATCCACTTTGGAATAGGAACATGGAAAATAGCACATCAGTGGCTGCTTAATCTACATTGATGTGCACTACAGTGCTCAGGGCTCTAGCAGTTTCTTGGCATGGCCGGGTGACTGAAAATTCAGTCGTCCAGATTTATTTTGGTGGCTCCTGAATAAAAAGCCTTGTGCCTTGTTTTATATATATATATATATATATATATATATATATATATATATATACAGACGTGCTCAAATTTGTTGGTACCCCTCCACAAAAAACGAAGAATGCACAATTTTCTCTGAAATAACTTGAAACTGACAAAAGTAATTGGCATCCACCATTGTTTATTCCATATTTAATAGAAATCAGACTTTGCTTTTGATTTTTTTATTCAACATAATATTGTAAATAATAAAACAAATGAAAATGGCATGGACAAAAATGATGGGACCGCTAACCTAATATTTTGTTGCACAACCTTTAGAGGCAATCACTGCAATCAAACATTTTCTGTAGCTCTCAATGAGACTTCTGCACCTGTTAACAGGTAGTTTGGCCCACTCTTCCTGAGCAAACTGCTCCAGTTGTCTCAGGTTTGATGGATGCCTTCTCCAGACTGCAAGTTTCAGCTCTTTCCATAGATGTTCGATAGGATTCAGGTCAGGACTCATAGAAGGCCACTTCAGAATAGTCCAATGTTTTGTTCTTATCCATTCTTGGGTTCTTTTAGCTGTGTGTTTTGGGTCATTATCCTGTTGGAGGGCCCATGACTTGCGACTGAGACAGAGCTTTCTGACACTGGGCAGTACGTTTCGCTCCAGAATGTCTTGATAGTCTTGAGATTTCATTGTGCCCTGCACAGATTCAAGGCACCCTGTGCCAGGCGCAGCAAAGCAGCCCCAAAACATAACCGAGCCTCCTCCATGTTTCACTGTAGGTATGGTGTTCTTTTCTTTGAAAGCTTCATTTTTTCGTCTGTGAACATAGAGCTGATGTGACTTTCCAAAAAGCTCCAGTTTTGACTCATCTGTCCAAAGGACATTCTCCCAGAAGGATTGTGGCTTGTCAATATGCATTTTAGCAAATTCCAGTCTGGCTTTTTTTATGTTTTTCTTTCAAAAGTGGAGTCCTCCTGGGTCTTCTTCCATGGAGCCCACTTTCGCTCAAAAAGCGACGGATGGTGCGATCAGAAACTGACGTACCTTCACCTTGGAGTTCAGCTTGTATCTCTTTGGCAGTTATCCTTGGTTCTTTTTCTACCATTCGCACTATCCTTCTGTTCAATCTGGGGTCGATTTTCCTCTTGCGGACGCGCCCAGGGAGGTTGGCTACAGTTCCATGGACCTTAAACTTCTTAATAATATTTGCAACTGTTGTCACAGGAACGTCAAGCTGCTTGGAGATGGTCTTGTAGCCTTTACCTTTACCATGCTTGTCTATTATTTTCTTTCTGATCTCCTCAGACAACTCTCTCCTTTGCTTTCTCTGGTCCATGTTCAGTGTGGTGCACACAATGATCCCAAACAGCACAGTGACTACTATTCTCCATTTAAATAGGCTGAATGACTGATTACAAAATTGGAGACATGTGTGATACTAATTAAAGAAACTAATTAGTTTGAAATATCACTATAATCCAATTATTTATTATCTTTTCTAAGGGGTACCAACAAATGTGTCCAGGCCATTTTAGAATATCTTTGTAGAATAAGCAATAATTCATCTCTTTTCACAGCTTCTTTGCTTTATTCTATGACATACCAAAGGCATGCAAGTATACATGATAAAATAGCTTTTAATTTCATCACTTTTCAGGAGGAATGAAGCATTATTTCAATGAGCTGTAAGGGTACCAACAAATTTGAGCACGTCTGTATATGGCTTTTTTGAATATCTAAGAAGGTTTTCGGTATCATAGCAGAAAGTGTTTATTAATCCCTAGGAAGCTGTTAAAAACTGATTTGTTTTATTGTGCTCTCTTCTTTTTCCTCCAGGAGATTGGCACTGAGAAGGCCTGTAACCCTTGTTCATCCTCAAAGAAATTCAAACAGAAGATTGTGTAAGGTCATATTTTACATGACAGGGATACAAATCATCCCATTAGACCCTTAGCGCAACCCATGAGAACTGCAGGAGTAACCTCTGTAGAGCTAGAGGACTGGCAAAACCTATAGATATCCTAATCATATCAAACAATATCAGTTTCCTAAAGCACACTGCATTGACTCAGACATGCCATTAACCCAAGTACTGCTGACAGAAAAGTAGTGACAAAATATGTGGACTCTTTACAATTTTATTTCTGATTGCTTCCTTTATATTTTTTAAAGTGTTGAAATTTGCAGAGCAGCCAGATCTAGCATTTACCGTTGTACTTAGGAAATGTCATGACTGGTAAATGGAGTTTAAAGGTGGTTTTTGAGAATATTTGGATAGTTTCAGACCATCCGATGCTTCAGGTGATGTCTGTCCTGTTAGTGTATTATTCTCTCCCCCCATCATGTTTTTTTTTTGTTTTTGTTTTTGGGTGTTTGTGCTGTCTGCCATCCTATCGGAAATGTTTTTTATCATTGCCACGAAGCTTACCAGACGGGTGTGTCCTGGTCAGCTGCTAGTCACTCTCCTACGTTCTTTAGGCTGTGTTTTAGACAGCAGCTTCTGGAAGAGTTTTTATATCCAGTATTCATGCGAAGCACCATCTCGCAGGGAGGGCATTGGCGAAAAGAAGGCTCTATCACGTCAAATGGTGGGTTAACAAAACGACGTGACAAAATAGGATTACTATTGTCATTGACACTGGTGATATTGAACACGTTTTCATTAACATTTCAAACAGGATCGTGTGTTTTTATACATTTAGTCATATTTGCACACACAGCAGTATTTTAACAAATAACTTCATAGAAAATGTGAATAAGTATGTTTTTCTTTGTTTAATACTGAACTAATAAATCTGTCTTCAGATTTCACAATAGATCAGGAAGTTGAAATCGTTCCACAAACTGCATCTTTATCTTAATTTGTGTGGAACATAAGGGAATATTTCGAATATTGGCATTGCACTGTTATTCTGATTATGTGGAAATCAGTGTCTTTAACTATATTAAGTTAGGATTGATTGACCCAGTTCTGATTATAAAGGGGCATTAGTGGTTGATTGCAGATGATTTCATACTTACTGACTTCAGTTTACAGAAAAGTAAATATCAATTTTCTTGTACCATTGGAACACAATAGCTTTGGACTTCAATCCCTTAAAGTTACATAGACCAGTTGTTTTCAAACTTAGGACATGACTAATATTATTGAAATACAGCTCAGTAGAATTTCATTCTGCACATTATTATTATTATTATTATTATTATTATTATTATTATTATTATTATTATTATTATTATTATTATTATTATTATTATTATTTATTTATTTATTTATTTATTTATTTATTTATTTATTTCTTAGCAGATGCCCTTATCCAGGGCGACTTACAGTTACAAAATATCACCTTACACAATATCACATTACAGGTAAGAGCAGTTATAAAGTACAGTAAAATCAGTAGAAAATAAGATCAAATTCAAATAAGAGCAAAATAAAGAATACAGTAGATAAATACATTTAAGAGCGAATTGGATGCGAGTGGCGATAGATAGCCAGTGGAAAGAAGCGGAGCAGCGGTTTAGCATGGGAAAAAAGAGGAAGGAAAAAGACAAGGCAGGCAGCAGAGTTTTTGGTGAGCTGGAGCGGACAGATAGCAGAGGCAAGGAGGCCGGCCAGGAGGGAGTTGCAGTAGTCAAGGAGGGACAGTACCAGGGCCTGAACTAGGAGCTGTGTGGTAGTCGGTGAGGAAGGGAAGAGTTCTGCCTATGCTGCTGAGGAAGAAGCGACAGGAGCATGCCAGAGTAGAGATGTGCTGAGAGTAGGAGAGGGAGGGGTCGAGGGTGACACCGAGGTTCATGCTGGATGAGGAGGGAGAGAGGGTGGTGGATTCAAGCAGAATAAAGATAGAGAGATTAGCAATGGGGGAGGAACAGGGGGACAAGAAAAGGAGGTTTGATTTGGAGAGGTTGAGTTTGAGATGATGCGAGTGCATCTAAGAGTAGATGGATAAGAGACAGGTAGAGATATGGGGGGATATGTCTGTCAGAGGGGGGAAAGAAGAGGAAGATCTAAGCATCATCAGCATAGAAATGATTTGAGAAGCCTTTGGAGGAGATGAGGGGACCCAGGGAGCGGGTGTAGAAAAACACCTGTCAAAAGAGAGCAAGAAGCAGAGGTTGAGCCACGCCGGGACACCCAGTACGTGTGATCGAAGCAGTATGGGGAGAACCAGGCAAGAGCAATGCTGGAGAGTCCCAGGTCAGCGCAGGAGGACAGGAGAATAGAGTGGTCAGCTGTGTCAAATGCAGCATAGAGGTCAAGGAGAATTAGGACAGAGGAGAGGGGAGGCAGCACGAGCAGAGAGTAGTTGGTGACGGAGAGAAGAGCAGTTTCAGTGGTGTGTGCCAGGCAAAAACCTGATTGAAGGGGATCGAGCAGAGAATGTGTTGAGATGGGGTGATGTAGACCTGTTTGAAGGCAGAGGGGAAACAGCCAGAGAGCAGAGAGGTGTTGAGAAGAGATGAAATGAAAGGGAGTAGAGCAGGGGCAGCACCCTGGAAGAGGTGAGCGGGGAGGGGATCCAGAGCACGTGGTGGATTTAGAGAAGGAGGGTATATTAGTAGGGGTTGCAGAAGGGGATGGGGAGTGAGTGAGCAGAGGACACGAGGTGGGTGGTGAAGGAGGCTAGATATTGAAGAGTTTGCGGATGTCTGTGATTTTAGAGGAGAAGGCAGCAAAGTCATCAGCCGAAGGTGGTGGGGGGGGGGGGGGGAGCTAAGGAGGGAAGAGAAGGTAGATGTATAGATGTAATCCATTTGATGTGCTTGTTTAAAACCCTGGACTAGATTACTGTATACTGTCTATTTAGGTACTGTCTATTTAGGACCACAAGGTCCAAGACCTTTCCTTGGGGAGGGGATTGATTTCATCATGTACCCAATGTCTTGGCTTTTCCAAAGTAATCATTTTTACCTTTTTATTATTCCTGCTCTTTGCTTCTCTCCAATTTACAGCTTGACAGTTTTTTAGAGCATCACGCAGTTCTTTTATTGTTACTGATAAGAGAGTTTTTTGCTTCAATTCTTTTTATTTATTTATTTATTTATTTTGTAAGTTCTTTAATTGTGACACCTGCTCTCTGACAATCAGATTGGCTCAATTACTATACTGATCACCTCACTGAGCACTATTCCATTCTCATCCACAGTACCAAATTGGCTTTCTCTTCTTCCCAGTAGTTTCTGATGTGTTGCTAATTGTTTTGATTGGTGCTAGTCGTGTGATGTTTAACACATCACCGCAAAGCAGATCTTTGAACTCCAGTGGCAGGGGGCTTCCAGTTGGATAATCATTTAAAAGTAATTTTAAAAGTAATGCATCTATACATTTTACTGCACTATTTAATGATACAGTATGGATGAAGGCTATATTTGCATCCTGAGCCATTTAAAAAAAAAAAAAAAAAGCATAATACCACAGTAGTGATGTCAAAAAGTGATAATTCCTTGAACCCATTCGACGACTCGAGACCATCACTTTCAATTCAAACGCAAAATGTCTTGTTTTCAATCACTCGACAACACCCACAGTACAGAAATGTTCATTAATGATCAACCAAATGAGAATAGGTTTAACAAAACAAACAAAAAAAAAAGCTGGTATCTCGGAGAAATGGATAACGACATAGAATGTCTGTACAGCACTGAAACACTACAGTACTCGACCTTCGGTCTCGTAATTTATGACGTCACAGAAACCCTAGATGAAATTATTTTCCTGTAACTCACTGAAGCCCATCTGTGTGTGTGTGTGTGTGTGTGTGTGTGTGTGTATATATATATATATATATATATATATATATATATATATAGAGAGAGAGAGAGAGAGAGAGAGAGAGAGAGATACAGTGCCTTGCAAAAGTATTCAGACCCCTGACCAATTCTGGTACATTGAAATTTCATTCTGTTTGATATTTTATTTTAAAACAATGAAACTCAAAATCAATTATTGTAAGGTGACACTGGTTTTATGTTGGGAAATATTTTTAAGAAAAATAAAAAACTGAAATATCTTGCTTGCATAAATATTCAACCCCTGTGCTGTGGAAGCTCCCAGTTTACACCGATGAAAGAAATTGCCCTAACGAGAACACAATTACCTTACCATTGGCCTCCACCTGTGAACCATTAAAGTTGCTGTCACATTTTCTGGATAAAAACCCCACTGTTGAAGGATCATTGGTCAGGCTGTGAATCTGAAGGAAAATGAAGGTATTTCAGTTTTTTATTGATCCAACTGTGCTCACTGGGATATCCAAACACTTGGATATTATTTTGTACCCTTTCCCTAATCTATGCATTTGTATTACTTTATCTCTAACTTCTGTAGAATGCTCTTTGGTCTTCATTTTCCTTCAGATTCACAGCCTGACCAATGATCCTTCAACAGTGGGGTTTTTATCCAGAAAATGTGACAGCAACTTTAATGGTTCACAGGTGGAGGCCAATGGTAAGGTAATTGTGTTCTCGTTAGGGCAATTTCTTTCATCGGTGTAAACTGGGAGCTTCCACAGCACAGGGGTTGAATACTTATGCAAGCAAGATATTTCAGTTTTGTATTTTTCTTAAAAATATTTCCCAACATAAAACCAATGTCACCTTTACAATAATTGATTTTTGAGTTCCAGTGTTTTAAAATAAAATATCAAACAGAACGAAATTTCAATGTACCATTTAGTAATATGAGAGAATTGGTCAGGGGTCTGAATAATTATATATATATATATATTATTTATTTATTTATTTATTTATTTATTTATTTATTTATTTTAAAGAGTTCGGCACGATACATATTTAAATACTATATAGAACACATACATTTAGTCCTAACCTTTTTCAATAATGGAGGCTGTGTGGTCCAGTGGTTCAACAAAAGGGCTTGTAACCAGGAGGTCCCTGGTTCAAATCCCACCTCAGCCACTGACTCATTGTGTGACCCTGAGCAAGTCACTTAACCTCCTTGTGCTCCGTCTTTCGGGTGAAACGTAATTATAAGTGACTCTGCAGCTGATGCATAGTTCACACACCCTAGTCCCTGTAAGTCGCCTTGGATAAAGGCGCCTGCTAAAGAAACAAATAAATCAATTAAAAAAATCAAAATAATAATAATAAAATACCTTCATGGCTCATTTCTTGTAAAAACGCTGACCATATGAGTTTTGTTAATCGCGGTTTTCTTTTGAAACTTCTCCAATCACATGAAAATAATTTGTTATTTTCCTCATCTTGATTTGACAAGTTTTCAAAAATCAGTGAAATTGGCAGGGTATGGGATTAGTAGTTTTTAATGTGTGATTAACAGTGGGCAGTGGACACCAGTAAACTACATTCCCAGAGTACATTACGATTGAGCTGTGAGAATTTGAGAATTTTAGATCTGTGTTTTTTTTTTTTAATGTTTTTTTATACTGTCAGCTAAAAACAATTTACATTTTATTTTTTATAGTCAACCTTTAGGAATTTGTAGTGGCACACGTGCACCTAAATTAAAATTGACGTTCACACAAGCACTTCTTTTGTCGCATATGCGACCAAATTAGTCGTACTGTAGAGCCCAGTTCTTATGTTGTTTTGTTTCCTATTTAGTTCCTGAGAATAGTCACAGCAGTTATTATTATTATTATTATTATTTATTATTATTATTATTGAGGTGTACTTGCCGCTTGCTGTGTTTTATTGTTTTCTGTAAAACATTGATATCCTGTCAGTTAAGAAAAGGCTTCATGCCATAGCTTGTTTTAACATTGTCTGTATTACGCCGGCCAGAGACCTGCGCTTACAACTGTCTACATTTTCTTTTAAATTCTGAAATTAATAAATCGAAACCAGAGTAGTAAAAAGAGACCCGGGTAGCGTCGGGTAATTTAAAACCTGGGTTTTACCCGGGTACCCGTGCCGACCATCTAATTTATATACATACATACATACATACATACATACATACATACATACATACATACATACATAATGATGAAGTGCTAAAAAATATATTGGAAAAATTGTGATTAAAAAATAAATAAATAAATAAAAAATGGTTAAAACTAAAGAGTACAGCAATGATCTCAAAATCACAGTGATACAACTAAACAAAAAAGGAGAAACTATGAGAAAAATAGCAGAAAGACTCTGTTTACTGAAAAGCACTGTGTGGGCTATTATTGACAAACACAGAAGAACAGGAACTACTGCAACTAGCTCCAGGTGTGGAAGACTAAGAAAGATTTCTGCAAAATCGGGAAGAAGAATCATTTGAGCAGCCCAGCATAATACTTGGATTACTGCAAAAGATTTGACACAAGAACTGAGATAACATGGTCAAGAAATTCACAAGCAAACAATTCAACGATACCTCAACAAGATGAAGGTCCATGGGCGAAAACCAAGATGCAAACCTTTGTTAAAAACAATACACAAAAGAAAGCGATTGGAGTTTTCCATTGAATACTTGAAGAAGCCTGATGATTTCTTCAACCAAATTTTATGGTCAGAAGAATCCAAAATATAACTTTTTTCACCAAGAAAGCAACAATATGTTTGGAGGAAGAGAGGAGAAAAGTTCATCCTGCCCAGTGTTAAACATGGTGGAGGTTGTGTGATGGTATGGGCTTGTTTTTCTTCTTCAGGCACTGGCGACCTTTGTATTGTAGAAGGATTAATGAATGCTGCAAAATATCAAGACATTTTGCACTGTCATTTGTTACCCAGTGCTAGAAGGCTTATTGGACAGAAGTTTGTAGTCCAGCAGGATAATGACTCTAAGCATTCTGCAAAGTCTGCAAAGGAATTTCTGAAAAAAAGGAAGATTACAGTTTTGGATTGGCCATCTCAGACCCCAGACTTCAGCCCAATCGAGATGTTGTGGATTGATTTAAAGGCTGCTGTTGCAAAAAGGAAATAAAAGTCTATTGCAGAACTCAAAGCTGTATGTGTATTATTATTTATTTCTTAGCAGACGTTCTTAGCTTGTGTTGAAGAATAGGCAGAAATATCTCCGGAAAGATGCCAGGAACTGGTTTCAAAATACAAAAAAAGACTGCAGTGCTGTAGCAAAGTATGAAATCAGTTTTTACATGTTATTTTTCATTTTGTGCATGTTCTGTAATAATTTGTTTTTTATTATAAAGCTGAATCTCTACTTTAGTTTATATTTTATTTTATGCATTGTTTTTATGACAATCAGAATTGTAAAACTTTAAAACAACCCTAAAGTTGCACAATATGTTATACTACCACAGTATGAATTATTCTATAATCATTGAGGAAGGGTCACATACTGTTACAATTTAAACACAGCACAGACTCAACTTGTCACGTTTGTAGACTTGTTTATTATTATTTTTACAATATAAATATAACACCATTGATTTAAAAAATGTGGATTTCTTGTTTCAATAAAAATAATACTTTAGCATTTGCTATTTGTTAAGCAGTTTAACAATTCTCTCAGCGTCTACTTAAACATCCAAGTGATTTTTTATTTAATTTTTATTTTTTATACGGAAGTTAAAAAAGACTGAATCCAAATGGACAACAGGCCAGTGTTGTTTTGTGCACCCCCACACGGCCCTGGCAGTGTGCATTAGGCCTGCCCTGGGGAGCAGCCTTGGCCACTGATGGTGAGTCCGGTTTAATGCATATTTACTATGGGGCCTCTTCTCTTTCAAAACTGATGCACTCATTTGGTTTAATTCTGCACAATTCCATTGTGGTTTTGCGATGCCCTGGAGATCCTATATTAACTGAGTTCACAAGTGCATTCCACTGGTGAAACAAGCCAGATTCAAACTGGCTGTCCAGTGCTTAAGGGCCAGGTCACAGTCCACAGTGCCTAACCCAGTCAGGAACTGTTCAGCCTTGATGTGGCAATGGGGTCAAATATGCCTTTGGTACTGAAAAGGATGTTGGATCATATAAAAGAATGTAACTCTATCAACAGCCAGTGCCTTAATATCAAGGACCCAAAAATATATGAACTTTACATGTCAAATATTTGTAAACTGTTCAGTGCTTGCTTTAAAATGCCTCATTAATACATTGTACAAATATTGATTGGATTGACATTTTTTTTTTTTTTTTTTTTTTTTAATAAATAATTTAGTTGTCGCCAATTATTTTTGCCCCGTTTTTCGCCCAATTGTATTTAGACTCAGCCCACCTCTACCACCCCTGCGCTGACTCTGGAGCGGTGAAGCCGTCAGCCGACCTCTTTTCACTTTACAGGCCCGCCATGTAGCCATCTCAGAGCTACAGCGTCGGAGGACAATGCAGCTCTGGACAGCTTACAGGCCAGTCTGCAGGGGTCGCTGGTGCGCGGTGAGCCGAGAACACTCTGGCCGACCTAAGCCCCCCCCCCCCCACACACACACACCGGGGCGGTGCTCGGCCAATGTTGTTCTGTCCTCTAAATAACACTGTTTCCTCAGTTTTGCACACACCTGGGCTGTGACGTCAGGGCTATTGTTGTTCCACTGCAGGTTTGATTATTGGCCCTTTTGTGGGCAATAGCACAGTATATTAGCCAATGGGGTTGTGAGTTTCAATCTAAGGGATGAATACAATCTATTAAACTTCTATGAAGTGTAATTGAGTATTTAAGTAGGGGGTCTGATTTTCAATGTTTTACCACGACTTTTCTACTCATTTAAAAATTAAATTGACACCGGTTAAGGCATCCGTGTATCTCAATCACAACTGAGAAACGTGTTAATAGTAAAATTGATTTAATTTACCTTTTTTTTTTTTTCTGTGAAACAACTAAATGGGCTTTTACGTCGAAAGTCTTACTTTCTCATTTAAAGGCAGAAGCGACTCAGTGTTATTAATGTAAATACAGTTACACATAGCGATTGTAATAAAGTGTGTTCAGCATTAAAATACTTTTATTTTTCTTTATAGCTTTACTAGATTAGTCGCTTAATATGCTGCGATCTCGTTTGTGCGTTCTGTTTGTAAATGAAAAATTAAGGCTTGGCTGAATTTGAGGTTAGCGATACAGATTTGGGGTTTTGACATCCCAGCAATGTCCCTGGTAGATGCAGTGTGGGGAGCACAGTTTTGTTCTCTTAAATGCAGTCTGTTAGATGCTTCTGGTTGATGTTGTGGCACCAGGCGACACTGCAAGCAGCCCTACAAGCAGGAGATCTTGGAGATGAACCAAAACAACAAAGGCAACAAAAGATATTTCAGTGTGAACCTTGTTTCGTGGAATTGGGAGCACATGAACAAAAGGACATTTTTAACTGCAGCCAAATGTTATTCATTCAATCAAGATGTAACCCAGTTTATTCAGTTAGTAGCATCTTGCAGCTGGCGTGCCACATTCAGCAGATAATGAATTTAAACGGAGACAAAAGGGGAAGGAATGCCTGGTGTATGGTACCAATTTGAGAGGGCTGAAGGTTAAGCAGTAATGGGTTGCAGGAGTTTAGCAGTAGATATTACATGCAGTGACGCTCATCCGTAGTGCCGGCTTTTCTTCAGTCTTATCTGTTTTGTAAAGGTGAGAGAATTTGAGAAGTGTGCCGCTGCCTGGTTGATTTTCATTCTGTTTCTTCTGTCATTAGGTGGATGGTAGATGATTTTAATCACTAATCTATAGTAGCATCAGTAGATCATTTATAATTTGTCCATCTAGTGTTGTTGTTGTTGTTGTTGTTGTTGTTGTTTGTTGCGTAATGTTTTTTTGTTTTAACAAAGAAACACTTTTTTTTTTTTGCTTTTCTAAGACGAGGGGGCTGTTAACAGTGGTAGGTGTCATTTCTTTTATTTGATTCATTGTTTTTATTCAATATTATTTAAACTTTTTTTAATGATTTTCGTTTTGTTTTCCGTATGCTTCGCAGAAGAAGTGGAAGGTACTGCTTGTTCATCAAATTTCACCCAGTAGACATCTAGAGAACAATCCATTGGTTTGGATAAAATGTCCATAGTCTTGAAGTAGTGCTTCTCAGATCCATTGCTTTCCTTAGACTAGAACTGTATGTCTGTCAGAAACCTGAAAAGGTGCTTCGCTGTCTTCTGTTGCTTCTTTCATAATTTCTCATAATTTGTTTGTTTGTTTGTTTGTTTGTTTGTTTGTTTGTTTGTCTTTCTGTCTCACTTAGTAAAATCTCATACTGTGTAGATATAGATCTGTATGTTTTAAAAATGCATCACACATGTTCAGTTGGGGTATTGCTGTAAACCTTTCTCCAAATGCTTTTTGACTAGACTCCCAGAAGTTTGTATATAACTTGTAAAGATTTGATCAACCATTTGCAGTTCCCTTTCAAGTACGAAATGTAATCATTACCAAATGGGATATAATCTCTTATATATCACTTATAGAGTGCTCAGGTAATTTAAGAGCCCTGTGTGTGTCAGATGTCGTCTCTGCCCACAGGAGAGACAGACGAGTGACACACAAGGCTCGGCGCCATTTCTTCTTTCAGCTCGCCTGAGACAGGAGTGAGTTCTGACCTTGTCAAAACTAAGGAGGTAAGTCGATTATATTAACTTTTTCTCTCTCATTTCATAATTTTAAATCATTTTGCATTCAAAATATGCATATACTTCTTTTATTAGCCTAGGTACTGATTAAGTCCCCTCCGCGGCCTTGTGAACAGATTCAGTACTTTGTTGCTGCTAAGCTTCAACACACTCTCTCTTGCTGCTCGGCTCTTCGGGAGTCGATAGAATTCTTGCTAGCGCCTTTTCATATATATATATATATATATATATATATATATATATATATATATATATATATATATATATATATATAATATATACACATACATACAGTGCCTATAGTAAGTATTCACCCCCCTTCGACGTTTTCACAGTTTGTTGTGTTACAACCTGAAATCTTGATGCATTTAAATGGTATTTTTTTCCTTTGATTTACACAACCTACTCGACACTTTGAAGAGGCAAGAGAATTTTTATTGTTTTACAGTAAATGAAAAATAAAAAAACTGAAATGTCTTGGTTAGATAAGTATTCACCACCCTGAGTCAATACTTGGTAGAACCACCTTTGGCAGCAATTACAGCTGTGAGTCTTTTGGGGTAAGTCTCTACCAGGTTTGCACATCGGGATTGTGTAATATTTGCCCATTCTTCTTGGCAAAATTGTTCAAGCTCTGTCAAGTTGGATGGGGATCGTTGGTGGACAGCAATCTTCAGGTTTTGCCACAGATTCTCAATTGGATTCGAGTCCAGGCTTTGACTGGGCCACTCTAGCACATTCACTTTCTTGTTTTTAAGCCACTCCAGTGTCGCTTTGGCTGTGTGCTTGGGGTCATTGTCCTGCTGAAAGGTCAATCTCTGTCCCAGTCTTAGGTCTTTTGCAGACTGAAGCAGGTTTTCCTCAAGGATTTGCCTGTATTTAGCTCCATCCATTTTGCCCTCTACCCTGACAAGCTTCCCAGTCCCTGCCGATGAATGGGTACACAACAACAGTCAGCTTACTGTCTGTTCTTGTGCACATACATTGCAGGGCTGAACTGTTTTTTCAACCTTACACAATGCCTGTGTTTCACACTTGTGCTGGTTACAAGAGAAACATTCCAGCACAAGATAAGCATGACAGGGGCATCCACTGCCTGGGAAGGGAGCATGCAGAGGGAGCAGTTAAGGACCACAGCTTTTGCAGCCCTTGCGTTCATTTTGCAAAGAGGACATTAGAAAGCAGACTGGCCCGCTGTTTCAGGGACCGCTCTGCATCTCTGACACCGGCGCAGCATAACTCACACCATTTGTTTCCCACAGTGTGGTCAACAGAGTCCCCACTCCCTGTTACTAGGAAGCGATCCTCTAGGGGTAGGAGCAGGACTAAGAGCCCGTGCTCCTCTAAATCCTCCTCTTGGTCATCTGGCTCGAAGAGCTCCCCCTCTCCTCCACCAAGGAAGAAGAACAGGAGCCACCATAGCAGTCATTCTGGTACTGACCGGGTTGCGGGGCAAACGGAAAAGCTTTTTGAAGCTATGAACCAGTAGCAGTACCTTTTGACAAAGCTGCTGCGAAGACAGTTTCTATAGGGTGCACAACGCAGATAAGCTGGGCCTTGCCAGTTACCGCCTGATGAGGCCTCCATCCATTGCTACGTTTCATGTCCCAATAAGCAATGCTGCGTCACTGAGACGATGCTGAAAATGCGTCCTCTGCATTTCGCACGCTTCTTGGTAGCTACAGTTGCATACTGGTGGCTTACCAGTCCATGCTGCTACAATCTCTGTCCTCTGACCATAGGCCCTTGCTCCTCCAGTTGGACGAGCTGAGTCTAGTCAATAACCACCTGATCCAGTGGTCGAAGTACAATGGTCAGGTGTTGGGCAGGTGCATGGCTGCATTGGTGGCAACAAGAAGGCAGCTCTGGCTTGCTCAGGCTCGAGTGCCTGACAAGGACAAGGCGTCGTTACTGGATGCACCTGTAACACCGAGGCATACTTTTAGGCTGGCAGTGGATGAGCTGCTAAAACGCTCACCAAGCACGGGAGTCTTCCAAGGAGTTGGCACGCCTCCTCCCCATAAGCCAGCTTTGGGCCACTGCAGCTCCTGCTAGAGCTAATACGCAGAACCGTTTTCACAGTGCGCAACATAAAGACCGGCACAATTATCGGTGCCCTGCTCATAAGCAGCAGCTGCAATCGCAGGCTCAAGCCTGTACGAGCCAGCAGCCTTAGGGATTTGCTGCCACAGGTCCAGGGCCTGTTCTGTCAGGCTGTGACAGGGAGTACAGTGTTGCTGGTTCTTGAGTACATGTGTGCCTTAGTGGAAGCAGCTGGGATGCGCAACAGGTGATGTGTTGCTAAACAACTAATTGAGCAGGTAGGCTCTCCTGGTGTTGAGTTTGGTCAGGAGGTCCTGATTGGTTAAGGAGGCTGCGCACAGTTCAAAAGACGTCTGTGCCACAGCTCGAGGCTACTTGATGGCCATAGCCATACAGACAGGCGCTGAGCGAAAGCTTGCTGTGTTGACATCGAGGAGAGCGTCTGCTCCATGGAGAAAATTACTACATGAAACCTTCCACTGCAAGGCGGTGCTCGTGAAGGCACTGCCCAGCCAAGGCTGTTTGAAGAGGTCGGAGTTGCTGTGAGGATGCCGGGACTCCAGGAGCCCACAAGTAGGTCAGTTTAGGGGATGTTGATCCCAAACAGTATAGAGAGGGTTTGCGTAGAGAAGTAGGTTCCTAGTAGGTTTTTTGGAGAGCTACAAGGGAGATTGTGTTGATGCATACAGGCAACACCACGGTGGCTTACATCAACCACCAAGGGGGGTCTCCTGTCTCTCGGTCTCAATCGTGTTGCCCGGGAGCGTTTGCTATGGGCTCATGAGCACTTGCTTTTAGTAAAAGCAGTTCATATGCCAGGGGTGAGGAACTGGCCAGCGGACCTCCTCTCGAGAGGGGGTCCGCACAGTTTGGAATGGTGACTTCACCCAGAGGTTGTGAACCTCATCTGGGAGAGGTATGAGTGCTCAGAGATAGATCTCTTTGCTACCCAGGAGTCCACCCATTGTTTCCACTGGTATTCCCTAGTGGAGAGCGGTCACGTGCTGGCCCACAGTTAACCCAGGACTGCTCTGTGCTTTCCCACCATTGCCAGTGCTTCCACTGTCAGGGTTTGACATTAACCATGGTCTGGCAGCCCGGGGCCGGTAGAGATCACAGTTTGGCCGGTAGTTATGAAGCACCACAGGCCCAACTGGGCCGGTAACATTTTTTAACTGTATAATGTATATAGCATAGTCTACATGGCTTCTGCATTATGAACACAGGAAAATGGGTCAGTGTGCCATAAAGCTGAAAAAAATGAATTTACAAACCCATTTTTAAAACATATCAACCCCCACCCCCTATAACGGCGTAACTGAACTCGTCCGAACTTTCCCGCCGCACGTCGTATTTGTTGTACAGTCAGCATCTGAGACTGTACTGAAGTGCTGTTGGTACTACTTGTTACCTTAAATCAATAATGATAAAGAAAGAAATTATCCGACAATACCACAAACCTGCAGGACCATATAGTGAGACTCCATCCAACAAAATATGACAATGTGAGTACTAAAAAACAAAAGGAACTACCTACAGTGGCATCATATTTTGGAAAGAAAATAGAGCCAAAAAGTGCCTGACCAAAAGAAATAACAGACCTGATAGTGGATGTTGATACATCGTGGAGGGAGCTGCAGTTAAAAATCTGATAGCGAATCTTGCTCCAGGCTACGCAATGCCCTGTAGAAACATTTGCAGAGCAATGCCTTAATTAAGCATGTAAACGATCATACTGGGGCACTTTTTAATGGCGTGGCAAGTGTGCGCTGTGCAGGACACAATATAAACCTATGCATTCAGAAGAGTTTGGAGGATGTTCCAGCCATACACACATTAGTGGCAACAGCAAGAAGACTGGCTGCACATTTTAAAAAAAAGCGAGCTGGCAACGAGTGCTTTAAACAGAAAACAAACAGAAATGCTGAATACAGAAAAGGCACCACTAAAGTTAATAGAGGATGTGCAAACAAGATGGAACACAGTATATTATATGTGTTGAACGTCTGCTTGAGTTGAAGTCGCCTGTAATTGCAGTTTTGTCAAACCCTGATTTGACAAAAAAGTCTGATACCACTATTTTAGATCTAACTACTGAGTAGTGGAAGCTAATGGCCGAGGTACCCCCTCTACTTCAGCCATTCGAATTAGCTACAGTACTGTTAAGCGCTGAGAAACTCTACAGCTAGTTCCATGTACCCAGTTGCATCAGGGATAAAATACAGACTGAGCGAAGTTCCCATTTGAAGCTTGTGAAGGGGACACAACACCTGCTTTGCCAAGTCCAAATGCACAGTTAGCGAGAAAAACTATCACAGCGATTTCATTTACATCAACTGAATGATCCAGGCGACGAAGTTATGCCACTGCTTTTTGCATCATTCCTTGATCCCAATTTTGCAATTTGGATTTTCTATCAAAACAAGCCAAAGCCACTGTAGTTGAAGCAGTGCTTTCCAGACTAGTTAGGCTGACGGACAGCAGTCCCACTAACAACACGAACTGTGCCACTACAACTACAAGTGACTTGCCAGTTAAAAAGAAAACAAAGACAGAACAAGCATTAGCATTGTTATTTCGTGGACGGCAGCAACCAGAGATGACCTCCAAGGAAAGCCTAATCAGACAAGAAGTGATGACATATACCTCTGAAACAAAGATCCACTGCTGTGGTGGAAAAATAACCAGACACGCCTTCCAAAACTAGCAATCTTGGCAATGAACATGTTAAGTATCCCAGCAACATCGGTCCCAAGTGAGCTGGTGTTCAGCAAGGCCAGGATTATAGTTGTTAAAAACTCTGTTATTTGAAACTGGATAATGTGGAAGCCATCATTTATCTCAACAAAAACAAAAAGTAAACCATTCTGGACCTTGGACTTTATAAAATAAGTTGGACTTGTGAATAGTTGGTGTTCCCACATCGTTGGATTTTGTTGCAAAGGATTTCTTTCTGACCGATTGCTGTCAGTCAAGACATCTTAGGTAAGAAACATTTTAATCATTTTAACCATTTGTGAGAATGAGAAACTCGCTGGGTATTGTTTGATTTATATTAGAACACAGGTTTATTTTACTCTATCAGATATCTGAAAACCATGTGATTTTGTTTATTCTCTAATATCGTATGGTTTGCGTTATGGAAAAAAAATGATGCATCGTCTTTTTAAGAAAACAATGCATCGATGATAGAAAAAACACCATCGTCCCAGCCCTAGTCTACACACTCCCAGTATGGTTGCAAATGGGGTGTATTCCTGACATCCTTAAAGACAGCTTTCCTGCTTGCTATTACCTCCCCTAAGTGGGTAGGTGAAATGCAAGTATTCTCAACAGAGAAAGCAAGTTTGTTTTTTGCGTAGGCCAGAACTAGGTTGCCAGCCTGCCCCCACCAGAAAAGGTTGCTAGTCACTCCACAAGAGGCCTGGCAACCTCCTGGGCGTTATTCCAGGGCGGGCCTGTCGCAGACATTTGCAACACTGCAGTATGGGCCACCTATGGGTTCTACCGACCTGAATGTCGTAGATCAACAGAACCCTGGTTTTGGGACCAGAGTGTTAAGAGCAGCCACTCATTTGGCTTTTTAACACATTTTTATTGTGTTCCACTTTTAAGTCCTGGGGTAGTTAGCCATATACCCTTTTCGGACTTCTGCTGTTAAATGCTGAGCTTACTCAGTGTAACCTTGCAGCATATACTCTGCATGAGGGTTCTCCCTTACTGTACTGTGGACTATATGCCATGGATCGGTCCTCTGCCAGAATGCTGAAGGTAGTTTATCTTCCTTTTTAGCACATCTGCCAGTGCTTGCGATGGCTTGGGTATTGTATCCCATTTCATAATGGTTACATTTCGTCTCATTCGGGCTATAAGAGAGTATATCCCATTTGGTAATGGTTACATTTCTATTTCAGCTGTTTACATTATTCAAATTGGACCCCCTCTGGTGTGATGTAAACCAGGGGTTCTCAAACTGGGATGCGCAGAATGTACCCAGGGGGGTGCATGAGTATATACTGTCCCCGAGATGCTATAATTGCTTTGAAATAATAGTGTAATAAACAGCTTTCCCAGAGATTCAAGTTTAAAAGCGAACGTGCCTTTTGGAGGGAAGTACACGTGTGTTGCATAGACATATGCCGGGTGCTCACTGAGTCTGTGCATTTGTGTCTGGGCTTCTAACTCTTCTGCTTCTTTTCCTGGCCTTTGTTCCTCTCTGTGTGATTTTTACACTTCAACCAGAAGATGCTGAAAGTGGTCCCCATGTAAACGGATTCTACATAGGTGAGCATTTATTTCTGCACACTCTCTGTGTATTCTTTTCTCTGCTGTCTTTTACAGGTAAAATGTAAACGTGACTTCTTCTTTTGTCTGATGCTATTAGATAAGAATTCCATCAATTATAAAAAATACAATGTATTTTTATTAGCCTTTTTGCATTTTAATGCATGATTTATTTTACTGCTGCTCTGTGTAATGTTTTATGTTTTGAAGATATTTGGTTATTAAAACATCAGTCATTCTGCATTTAAAACCTTTTGCATATTTTTGAAGAGGAGACCTGTTATCTACTCATGGACACCAAGATATTAAAGCAAGGGGTTTACGACAATAATTTAAATAAATAACCACAAAACAGCACTGGTCGTCCAATACTTTTCCTAGGACGTTGTATAGATTTATACATATTTATCTGATTGATTGTGATTTATATTTATCAATGTATGTATTGTTTTATTTATTTATTTATTTATTTATTTATTTATGTTTATTACCTTTTGGGTAATTTTTTTTGTTGCTTTTAGTATACATTTTAAGGTGATTTTATATTGATTTGAATTTTGGAATGGAAAATAAGCCAGAATTAGTGAATTTCTTCATACCACAAAAACCTCTAACAGACCCTTTTTTAGTTTGTCATGTCTACTTTGCTTAAATGCCACATTTTGTTTATATAAATATACTGTATCTGTATATTACAAGCCTTTCTTTTTAGTAGTTTCTGCTTTGCGTCTGTTTTGATCTTTACATGCACTTTCCCCTCTACTTAAAGCCTTTAATTAGAGTGTCTTGTGTGAATGACTGGTCAGTAATGAACTAGAGTGCCAATTTTGTTTTATAATATTTTCCCTCTGCAGTTTCTTCCAAGCTTCATTTGATTCATCTTGGCAATCCATGTTTTTGATTCTGTTGACTGTGTTTGTGTTTTTTGCTAGGTGCAAATGGTCTTGGATTTCCATAGCCCCAGTACATGTTTGGCTGGTTTCACAGAACCAGATTAGCACTAATCTTGGACTGCCCAATGTTAATTTAGGTAAGACTAGTGCTAATCGGGGGCTGTTGGTGTACAAGCCTTGAGTAATCACTGCTTCTGATAACTAGGCTCTCAAACAGTGACCTTCACATTCTTAGTACAGTGCAACTCATCATTTTATAAAAGTGCATAGAACATATGAAGGGTCATGCATTTTCTTGAATGATAATGATCATGAGAATACATTTAAATAGATCTAAATCGGACTTGGGCAATTCTTGTCCAGTTGGTAGACTCGTAGGGCACTTTCACACCTAGTTCGTTTGACCCTTGGATGCGGATTTAAATGCGGTTCAATGAAACCTCTGAGAACTACGTAATCGCACCAGGATTCGCATCAAACCAAGTGAACCGAGATCACTTGAAATGGTTGTCTCAGTTTGCTTGGAAGTGGACTCGGTACATTTGCCACTTTGCTCCGTTTTCAGCTTTTGGCAGTGTGAAACAAAGCGTATTCCAGTTCACTTGGGAATGAACCGCTCCAAACAGCGAAGCAAATCGTGGAAGAGACGTGCTTCAGCAAGCACCAAGGAAAGTGTCTGCCCTTGTCTCACACAGGCAACGCAGGGATTGTCAAAAAAAACACATACATACACACCAGACAAGAACACCATAATGTCACATGTACACAACAGCACATCACAATAAAAATACTATGGGGCTGATTTACTAACTGGTGCAACCCAGGGTTATTCAATGAAATGACTCTAATAGTGGTTGAGATTTAATAAATATTGCAGAAAGCGTCTGGCTTTATTATAATTGTGCCATATACACTCGCAGGGAAAACATTGTGCCAAGACAAAGTGGAACTGTCTGTACAGACATTAGTCACTGTTGCAATTGCGCTGCTGTGCCTGAGTTTAGTAAACCAGCTCCTGTTGCTTCTGTATCTCACCACCCTGTCACGTATACAACATTTACAACAAGCTATTATTATTATTATTATTATTATTATTATTATTATTATTATTATTATTATTATTAATAATAATAATAATACATCATCATCATCATCATCATCATCATCATCATCATCATCATCATCAATAATAGCAATTGGTTGAATGTCCATCTTTTTGTTAATCATGATTGTCTTTGGCATTTCCTCCAAAAGAAAAGTGTTTTTCTGACATGCTCTTTCGGCATGTTACGTTACTTTGGCAATGATTTGACGTTGTTAGCACCAAATAAACCAAAATAACACAGACAGCAGGACAGCAAAACAACCACATCCACGTAAAGTATTCTCCATGTTGGGCATGATGGAAAAAGTTTTTCCAGAGAGAACTTCCGCACTCTTAATCAGCAACAGAGCTGAGTGTGTTTGGAAAGTGCAACGTGAAACCAATAGAACTGTAGTCTGGGTGAAGCTGCAAGTGAACCAAACAAACCAATTAGAATGCACTTTAAAAGAAACTCAAGTTTGCTTTATTTTTCTGGTGTGAAACGAACCAAAGCAAAGTGAACCACGAATCGAATCACTTGCAAGTGAACTAGGTGTGAAACAGCCGTCAATAAGAGTGGCAAGCTTACCCTGTACGTTCACTACATCACGAAAGCCATTGATCCATTTTCTATGCAACTTGTCTTGAGAGGATTGCCTCAAGACTTGCCCTAATTTGATTATACTTTACATGGATCAAGACATTATTCCATTGACTGTGCATTTAGCACATGTTTGCCTTCTTTTTTCAAGCTAGGATATATTTTGGAATGCATGCGTCTGTTTTTGTTTAACGTTATTAAACTTGGCGCATGGAAATCTGTTATGAATGACGTGCAACATGGACGTGGATGCTGGTCACGGTGACTTATTCATGATCGCAAAACCAACACTAGAATGCGGTGTTTATACAGTATCCTTGAATGGGGATTTGTTTGTGACTGGCATTTTAGTCATTGTGAGTAGGGAAGCCAGGAATGAGGTGGGACTCTGCCATGATGTCAATCTGTGAACTGTCCTTTTACAGAGTACTACAGTACTGTAGGTCCATGTGAGGCAGCAGGCCAATCCACTTTCTCCATGTGTCCTTTATTGCTTTTCCATAAGTAGTCAGCCAATGCTAAGTGTGGGTTAGGGTTTCTCGAGCCAGTCTGCTGCATTCCGCTTCATTGTCTGACAAAGGGAGGAAACCACACTCAAGTGCATGGTTTTTTTTCTCTTTATTCAAATATTGACTTTAGATCATGATTCAGATTTGAAAATCCTGCAGTAAAAAGGAAAGGTGCAGAGTCAAAGCAGAAGAATATGTGGGGGGAAGAAATGTTCAGTTTGTTTCATAGTTTAGAAACTATACATAAAATATACATAACAATTCAAGCATGGAAACAAGACATTGATAACATATTTCACATTTAAATATTTCCTTGTATTCCAAGAAGACCTGCATTTGCTTAAGGTTTCTCCTTCCTGTTGTTGCCGAAGCCTTGGGGTAGTGGAAACAAGGATCTTCTTAAGGAAATGCTGAATTTCAAAGTCAACATGACTTTTATTTATTGCAGGAGCATTGTTGTTGGAATGCATTTTAAATTCAAATGTTTCGTGTGTGTGTGTGTGTGTGTGTGTGTGTGTGTGAATATGTAGTGCATCAGTGTGTGTATTTGTGATTTGCTTTATTTATAATTTGTCAGAATGCTGAAAAACAGGTGGTCAAATGTATTTATTATTATTATTTTTTTTTTATTATTTTTTTTTATTTTTTTATTTTTTTTGAGCAGAGGGGTTGGGTTCCCAGATGGTCCTGATAAAAGTCCTCATTTTATGGCAGCTTCAAAGAGAGAAACATAGAAATAAATAGCCGCCTTTTGGATTTTGTAATTTTTGTGCCAAAACTGCCTCTTTTGATATAACTTGTAGCTGTTCGTTAAATGATGTCATAATTCTTTGGGGATGTTTGCTGGAGTTGGTCTTGGTCCTTCAAATAGTGTTTAATTGGTTCTGATTGTGTCGTGGCTGAGATGGATAAGACCAAAACCACTCAGACACATTACACACAGGTCAAGTCTAAAGCATCGTGAACCAGAACATTGGCATGTTGCTAAGGGACAAAACAGCATTGTAAAACAAGACGGAGGCGAGTGCTACTTTCAAATGTAAAATAACTGAGCACAACAGTCAAACGAGAACAAATGCCTAATCATGCAATCACTGTAAACCGAGGGGATGTTTGAGATTCAGTTTAAAAACGTGGTCAGGCTCTAATTGATTGATTGTCAATTACACACTGGCCACATGGATTTTGTAGGGATGGGATTTTAACAGGAACGATATAAATTAAAGATTAGTGTTGCATGTGTGGATGTTATAGGTTACAATTTCATTGCTGGGGAAGGTTTCTGGATTTCTATGTACGGTGTTTAGGTCAGGAAGAGTCATATTTCAAAAAGGGGGAACCTGACAGAAAGAAGATGTCTCGGTCAACAGGAAATGCTGAAAACCACATTACACAATCCCTCCGGTAATTTCAATACAGTGGTAATTTTGGTGATTTTGATGTTCAGGTGGACATTCTTTCTAGAAACATGTTCAAATATCATTATAGAGAAGAAAGCAGAAGTGCTGTGGTTAACCTGTGATCTGTTGGTCCTCCAAGGAATACCTTGTAAGGTTTCATACCACCCTTAAACTCTTTTTACAGATGTCTTGTACAAGTCTGCAGAGAACACGCAGAGGAACATGTGGCAGGCTGAATTCCACACACACACCAGCTGGAGCTTTTGACAATCTGATTACTGTGCTTTTATAACATTACTAAAGCCTTAGTTTTACAGGAAAAAGGAGCGAAAAATATACATTTCACTTGTGTAAATATACATTTCACTCTTTATATCAACTATTGAATAATGAATGGTTAACATTATAAACTTGTCCTGAAATATTCTGCACCTTCTCACAAAACTGGCACAATATTTCAACTTTCAACAACAAGCAACATATAAACCTTTTTTTTTTGCTTTTTGGAAAGAATATAAATATGTAACGCAACGCAAGACAAGATCATATCTAATAAAAAATAAATAAAAAATAGAAAAATATTTTAAACAGAAAAAAAAAACTGGAGATTACCGTTCTAGGACAATGGGAGCTTAGTCATAGCTATAACAATCCTAATTATTTTTATTTTTATTTTAAATAGATAACATTGAGAAGGAATATTCAGCCATGAGGTGATATATCCATCCATCTTAGTATAGACCTGTGACTTTACAGTCTCCTGTGTATTGTCCCATTTAAACTGTGGAACTAGTTTTAAAACAACATGGTCACAGCTTCCATTTTCCACATAATGCTACACTGGCACTTTCATTCTCGTTATAAGGCGAAACGCACACAGTACTGTGTCATAACTATGGCTTCTGACCACAGCACTGTAAAGGTGAGGCACTTTGCGTGTATTGCACTTGACATTCTAATTACAAGACTGAAAATTATTTGATACTGAATGATATAATTTATAGGCAAAAGCTAATGTTTTAAATCAAGGTAGCGTAGGCATTTAAAGTTTCGATTATTTCTTCCTTTAATTGCTTATGTCACAATCTGTCAAAAGTAGAGTTTTGTTTGAGGTGGAATGGTGCCTGGACGATATCCACAAGTACTTGAAATAACCTTTTCTTTCAGGCAGTGTCGTATATGCACTGTTTGTCAAACTTTTACGAACAGGAAAGTGAGGTAGTTTAGTATTCCCAGTTGAAAAATGCCTGTGGGTGCTTGACTTGCACACATGTTAAATTTCTGACATGGCTGTAAGATATTATCAGAGTAGAAAATAGGCATGCTAATGTACTGGCAAGGGTCCAGATTGTGTGTGTGTGTGTGTATGTATGTATGTATGTATGTATGTATGTATGTGTGTGTGTGTGTGTGTGTGTGTATGTGTGTGTATATATATATATATATATATATATATATATATATATATATATATATATATATATATATATATATATATATATAAAAATTACACACACACAGTTGTAGTCAATAGTTTACATACCCCAATAGAAATGTATAACACTGTGTAACAATTTTTTTTTTTTTTTTTGGTTCCTGGGTAGTAAGTGTTATTTCCTAATTGCTTATGCCTCAAAAGTATAGAAAATGGCTATTATTCCCCACAAACTTTGCTTTTGTGACCAGGACAGTGATATTTTGAAATTTACCTATTTTCCAGAACATTCCAGATAGATTCAGTGCTGAGTAAACTTGGAGTAACTTCTAGAACTTTCTAGAACTTTCCAGTAATATAAATAGTAGTATAAATACAGGGGCCTTAAGCCCACCAGTTCAGTTTAGTTCCAGCTGCTCATTGACTAATCATAATCGTTTAAAAAAAGATTATTATTGCTAAAGGTGCCTCAACTAGCTATAAATTTCATTTTACTTGTCAAGGTATGAATACTTTTGAATTTGACATTTTTGGAGTTTTGCAAAAAAAAATTGCTGAAATAAATAATTGCAGACATGTATTTCTTGTAACTTTTTTTCCTCATCCACAAAAGGAAAACTTTTGCTACAAAAGATTTTTCCTATAATTTGTTTTTGAGAAATGTCTAGAAATTATAAATTGCCACTGGGGTATGTAAACTTTTAAATGGAGTCTGATTATGAGATAGTGTTACATTGTATTCAAAGCAAGTGGCGAATGAAGAGAAGGGGGGAGTATCTCACTTTGTAGTCCAAGTTTAATATTTTTGTCACCACCCATAACACATTGCAAGGGTTTTAAATATTGCTATTCAACCTTGTATACCTTCCATCTTTTATGCCACAGTACTTAGAGAGCAGTCATTGTTCCTCAATAACAAGATAGGGAAACATTTGAGCCTGTATCGCGTCAACTGAATAATGTGACCTGCTTTACTTTCTGCAGTGTCTGCCTCATTTTATTATTTTAAATCCACAACAGGATACTGACACCTGAACTTTTCAGTACTGTAAATCAATATCTTCGGAATGCATGTTTATTTCATAGAGTGCAAATCCATTTTCTTTATAACATTAGGAACATTTTACGTCATTTTGTCCTCGACCTTGTTTTATTTAGTTTTATTTTGAATGCGTATTTCACAAAACCCAATATAATGTCACACTACTGGACTGACTGTCGCAAAAACTCTCTTTCAGATTGACATGTTTGCTGTAGTACTAATAGAAAATCTTAGTGTGTACTCTTAGTCAAAACCCCTTAGCGTAGCCTATTTTAAATACAGTATTTGAGTAACCAAGATAAGAACCACAAAGGTAGGAGACAGTAACAAAACAAGAAAATGCTATTTGAAACGTGTTAAATCATGTTTACCATAAGATTATAAGAAGGCCATCAACAAATACAAGATCTTCACGTGCCATCTATGTATTGTTGTCTTGTGTAAAGTTAAAAAATTAAGGTATGGAATGAACTACACCACCCACTCGATATATCACGGGTGCCGGGGCCCAATACAAATCCGCTGTATATCAAGGGCCACGATATAGCGAGAGACCAATAGAAAAACAAACAGGCTAACATATACTGTACAACCACTTCCTCATTTTATCGGGGGCGTCAGGGTCCAGTATAAATCCTCTATGCAACCCGCTTTTTCTCATTTTTCATATAAAAAGCAGCACACCGTTTTAATTCGTACTGTGGAGGGTAATTGCTTCATTCAGCTTAAGTCTCCAATTAATTTCATGAGTCTTCTCTCCTTTCTCAAATGCACAAATCCGCTGCATTGAAAGAATCCATTTCCAACATAGGAGGCTTGTTGCTAGGGAGCTGACGTCACTGCCCTGTGACTTTTTTGTAGTGCACTGCTGCCACAAGTGAACACATCGTTGGCTAAAATAAAAATCGCTTCAGTAACTAGATTTTGCTTTGTGTTATTGTGCAATGCATGTGTATATGATAACAGTACAATGTTAATGCTTTGTATTTAATTGTTTTGTATATTTTTGTTTGTGACGTGCAGTACGAAATAAAATGAACAGTAATTCATTGTCTATGTATAGTGCAGCTAAGGCATGGGTGAGACCAGACCATGTTTCAAATCTTAACAATATTTACCATTTATTAGTTAAAAATACCAAACGTTACATACTACATTGAACATTATTGTTTAGATACAGTACGTGCCACAAGCACTAACATAGATAAGGCAATGTTCCTCTGGAGAGAGCCTCAGACGGATGGTCCCGATGATCTGGAGGTATTGGGAGCTTCTCTCGTCTGTGTCGCCACTATGCCTAGTATTTTATACTGTAGTTGGCTCAGAGCCTACTTGACTACAGTTTGTTTCTATTACATTATTAATTAGAATTGTCAATTGTCAGCGTTAATAATAAAAGTGTTACTTCAGTCAGGTGCAACCAACCACAAACTACTCTCCTTTACAAGGTTACTGTGATTAATTGTTTACCATAGGTCTTTCCTGCACATGCCGTATCACTCAATATTGCCTCAGCAACTACTTACACCAATGTCAACCTTCAGCAATCTGGTTTTCTGCCATTTGAACTCAAATACATGCTGTAAAATCACATGACTACAGCTGCAATGGAAACTGGATTGCATATTGGTGTCCCTAGTTTAGAGTTGATATTCATCTTTGGGATTCAAGTTTAGATCTAGAGCAGTCAAGTGTGAATTCAAGATCAGTTTGGTAAAGATCTGGCTACCTGAAATTCAAGTAGCAACTTTACAATATAATAGCAGAGTGACATAAGAAAGCTGACTGTAGCCATTGCTTCCCTGTTGTCTGTCATGAATTTTGTTTTTATTGCCATTCATATAAATTGTTATCTATATAAAGTAGTAATCGCTGTGTTTTCTACCAATCATCTTTTTGCCACAGATGTTACCACAATATACTGTAAGTCAGTTTAACAACTTAAACTTCATAGAAAGTTAGATACTATAGAACCAACATCTAGACCCTTTGGAAAGCTGTTGGATCCAAAGTTTGTAAGTGGGACAGATCTGTTACCACTGACAAAGTTACCACAATAACTTCAATACATTTCCACAAAACAACTTGAAACTTAGTAGGCAGTCGGATACAACCAAGGTCCAGATCCCTATTGAAAAGCAGTTGAACTGCAAGTTTCTAAGTGGGTCACATTTTGTGTGTGGTCATCTAGTTTTCATTTGTAATGTTGTGAATTCTAGCTGTCCTGCAAAGACTCTGAAACAATGTTTATTTTGCAGCTGGTTTACGGAGAAGCTTTCGACTCAGCAGAAAAGACAGAAAAACAAACAAGTCGATGTACGAGTGCCAGAAGAGCGAGCAGTACGACATGGCTGATGTACCGACATACGAAGAGGTGACCCCGTACCAGAGACAGTCCAGTGACAAGTACAGGCTGGTGGTGCTGGTTGGTAAGCACACTGTCAGCTGTGATGGTAATGTACTCAGAGAGGAATGCAATGTGGCACGGATTGGCACGTTATTCCGACCCGCTGGAAATCTCTTTCTGGGCCTTGGATGGGAATTAGGGTTGTACTGATGCTGATGGTTTATTGCTTGAAAAAAAGATTGTAATGCAAGCCGTCCAACCAGAGTACAGAAGCTGATAGATTTGGAATATAAACACCTGACCTTGCAGTGTATAGAAACGTATTCCTATTATATATTCCTATGTAGAGACCGCGCCCCCCCATGCCATTTTCAGAAAGTAAGAGAAAGAAAGATGTGTTATCATTTAAGTCTTAAGTATGGTATAACAGGAATGGTATATTTAATATGTCTTTGTTATAGAAGTGACAGAAAGCATTACATAGTGGTCTGCATGCGTGGCTGTAATACAGACAGCAGGAAAGTTTCAGCAAACTTCCTGTGCATGACAAATAGGGTGCGTTGCTGAAGCATGTACTGTGTATACAGAAATAACATACAAATCCTGGAGTGATCCTGAGTGTCACTTAAGTCTCATGCTTCATAGTAACTGTAAATAAAACGTCATAGGCACTTCACTGAACCCTAACCCTAATATCCAAGACTTTTCAAATCAATTGCTACATTTATTGCACTTTAATCATCATTTAGTTTTGATCAAATGTATTTTATTGTACAGTTGTTGTTGTTTTTATTATTATTATTATTATTATTATTATTTATTATTATTACATCCCAATGGGAAACTTTTAATTGCATAAATATGAATAATGAAAAAGGCATCAACAAATCAGTACATGGGCACATGGGGGCCAATAATAATAATAATAATAATAATAATAATACACAACTGTACTCTATGAACCATTGGAGATTGATTTTTAAACTCAATTATATTTATACTGTATTCATATCCAATATATAGTACCAGTTCAGTAAGTATGAATAATATGCAATAAAACAAACCTGTGAACATGAATAGGAAAAGAAAACCCTATTTATATATTCTGTTACATTATTAAAGAAAAAAAAAACAGCAGCTGTCTCTTGAGAAATAAAAACTATTAGTAGCAGTAAAACATGGATATGTATTTTTATAATGCTGTTATAGTTTAAACATTCTCTTTAGCAGATAGATGTCACTGTGGCTGTAATAAAATAAAGGATGGTGATGTGATTGTTACTGAAGTTGCAGTTTTGGACACTGTTGCACATAACCTGTGCTGTACGCTCTGCGGTGTTGCAAAGACAACTCGCAGAACGTAAACAAATACATTTCTACAGTTATTCAATATTTTACTACTATATGCATTCTACATATATATTGTTTAAACTTGAAGTTACAGCAAAGAAAATATATGCTATGCATCTATCTTGGAATCTAATAATCTGTTCTAATACTGTCATGACAACATAGAGGTCAAAGGTTTCCAACAATCCTTGTATGTCTTAGTCTACCTGTGTGACAATGACCTCCGTGAACCACTTTAGTTTGTTAGTTATGGAGGTTGAAGGAAATCATAATTTTGATATACTGGCATGGTTGGTTTAATAGAAGGCTTGATGGTCCAGTGGTTAAAGAAAGGGGCTTGATACCACGAGGTTCCCGGTTCAAATCCTGGCTTAGCCACTGACTCACTGTGTGTGACACTGAACAAGTCACTCAACCTCCTTGTGCTCAGTCCTTCGGATGAGACGTAAATCCAAGGTCCTATTGTAACTGACTCTGCAGCAGCAGTTGATGCATAGTTGAGTTCCTAGTTTCTAAGTCGCTTTGGATAAAAGCGTCTGCTACATGACCAATTCATAATAACACTTTTACATAGATTTAAAAACAGACTAATCCTTACAACACTGGCTATATATTTATGTACATTACTGTGGTTCATCTGATCATTGCAGGATGAGCAACTTGGGTTATTTTCGAAGTCAAAAAGGACCCAGGTCATGCTATTCAGATAAATACCATACATTGTTTGATGTTACAAGTGGTTTTATGATCTTTGTATTTTCACTGAATTTGGAATTGGTTCAAGATTTGAACGTTCTTTTTGACACGTCCTTGAAATATAATGTGTGCATCACGATTTCCTGATATTGAAAAGGTGTGTGGTGAACTCGCCCAGATAAAAGGATTGGGCCCTTGCCTAGTATAGATGAAACCCCAGTAGGTACTTAGTTATTAGTTATGTGGCATTGTGGTGAGAATTTTATCGAAGGTTCCCAGTCAGTGGACACTTGCTTCATATGCAGTATCAACTACGTACGGCTGCCTGGTATCTGTTTTTAAAGGACCCATCAGGGCCTGAAACAAAATGCATTTACTGTAACAGTTACAGTATCAGTATTACTGCAATTCCATACCATATGGAACGTATAGGAAAGGTGATTAATCCATCCATGCTCCGAAAAAGATTAAAATGGAAACAAGTGTAGCTGGTAAATGCCCCCTCTTCTTTAAAAATGTTTATTTTTTGTTAGACAATATATTGTACATCCATCAGGGCCCACAATGTGATATTCATAAAGGTGTAAATTACAAAAACATATGTTTTTGTTTAAGTATGGAGTAGGTGGGAATTTCAAATGTAAACCACAATGACTTAAGAACTGTAACCCACTATCAGATCCTCTGCAATAGGGTAAAGTATTGGGGGAACCCATTTGTCTTCAGAGGGTTTGCTTTCCTCTGCTGTGATCCTGATAGGAGGGTTTAGCTCTTTTTTAAATATGTTTTGTTCAGTAACAGTGAAGTGAGGCCACATGAGCAGAGGTGCTCCCTGTAAAAGAACCCACAGCAATGACCATCATCACCCTTAACAATCATAGCACAATTCAGCTCAATAGCTTGTTGACGCCTCCTACAGTACTACAAAAGATCCTGCCTCCGATGTATTTAAGGGGATATAGCTAATAAAAAAAAAAAAGAATCCATTAATCTGAAGGGTATCTGTGAGCACTTCTATTCGATATGTACATTTCAGATGTGCAGTTTTAAAGAAGCACCAATTATAGCAAAATATATATCGGGTACCACTGTAGGTTATAGAAAGTTTGGTACCCCCAGTTTCCATGCCTTGTTTTCTTGAATTCTGATGCTGTTTCACCTTATTATTATTATTATTATTATTATTATTATTATTATTATTATTATTATTATTATTATTATTATTTATTTCTTAGCAGACGCCCTTATCCAGGGCGACAATTGTTACAAGATATCACATTACACATTATTTCACATTATTTTACATACAATTACCCATTTATACAGTTGGGTTTTTAATGGAGCAATCTAGGTAAAGTACCTTGCTCAAGGGTACAACAGCAGTGTCCCCCACTGGGGATTGAACCCACAACCCTCCGGTCAAGAGTCCAGAGCCCTAACCACTACTCCACACTTACTCCTCTTAGGAACTCTACACCCCTCATGTACAGTTTCAGGTGATCACTTTAAACCAGCCCAGTTTGCTAAAAGGAGCACAGATGTTAGGATAGTTTAACATGTAAAATAACGAGAGAAGAAATAGAGAGACATTTAGAACTGACACAGATGAGAAACGTAGTTACAGTATCCCTTTCATGTTGCATCTGTTCATTTTGACCTCTGATACAGTTCTGAGGTAGGTGACTGTGGCAATGTGTCCTGCCACTGTGTGCATTTCTGTGTTGTATGTTGCGTGTGTTAATGTTGGTGTATAGATATTGTTGCATGGGATATAAATGGGTGTGTGTAGCACGAGTTATTTAAAATGTATAATTGTATTTAGGCACAGGGATTGCACTTCACGTGCATTTAAAGTATGTAATAGCATGTGTGCATGGGGTTGCACAGAATTAGTTCACGTGCTGGGATCCAAGTGAATAATTAATTAGTAATTGAATCCCAGCACAACAGTATATATAGATGCACGTTTTACTCACTCGGGGTTGTGTGTTCAGTGAGTGGAGAACGGGTGTGGAGAAGGAGGAAAAGTAAACTAAAGTATACTAAAAGAATAATTGTTATGTATTTATTCTTACTCACCGTGTTTGTTTGTCTGTTAGTCCACTGTTTGTTTTAGTGTTAATCTGTTTTGTTTGTCTGTTTATTTTGGCCACAAGTGCCGTGTCCTGTTTTGTGTTTTGTTCAACCTTTTTATTTTCTGTGTGTTTTTAAAACACTGAGCGCAACAGCGTCTCAGATTCACTCACCACTACTGTCTGTCTGTGTACCCCTGTCTGGTCTGATGTCATCACTGAAGCCAGCCTGTCACAGTGACACACTGAACAAAACAACCTTTTTAGTAGTTGCTCACATTTGGTTTTGTTCGGTCTTGTGCTTCAGTTGGTAATGGTTCCCTTCAGACTATTCTCGGTGCGTGTTGCAGCGCAAGAGGTTTATTATATGATACAATTTAATTTGTCTGGGGTTTGTAACTTACTGCTGTAGATGCCAACAAGCCATCCCTGGAAAAAGGATGCTAGTCCCAGTGTTTCTTTTTTTACCTATATAATCGAAATAATTTTAATTAAATAAATAACTCTGAGAGCACCTAGTAGCTTTCACACCCAACACAATGAAAGAAGAATGATCTGCTTTATATATCTCTCGTGTTTATTTTCCTTTGGGCTCTGGCTTTGTAAAGTCCTTTTTGACATTGCACTGTTTTAAATTCCAGGCTGCAAAATGGGCCAAGAAACAGGGAGTGCATATCTGAAGATGACGATGGAGAGGCCATGCTTAGCTTAGCTTGGCCAACGTGCTTTCCATTTAGTTTTCCATTCAGCTTTACATTCCAAAATGGAAACTGAGGAGGCCAGGAATTTTTGGAAATTATATATATATATATATATATATATATATATATATATATATATATATATATATATATATAAAGGATAAATCAATAAATAATGATACCTAAACTGGAACATCTTTGAACTGGACAGGGACAGTCCATCCCTCTTTACTGCTGTGTATAGCAGTGCACTAGGGTCAGTAGGGTCATTGTAGGCAGCTAGGTTACTAGCACTGATTCAAAGTGAGGAGTCTGCAAGTATGTAGCCTTTATACATTTTTTCTGTGATATTTGACCATTCTTCAATGGTTTCAATGCATTTAAGTCCTTCAGGGAATTGTGTGACTGCTCATTGTTAACCATCTGTGATTTGTATACACAGGAGACTGCTGTTGTGCTTATTGTAACTGAAGAGATGTATGCTGCAGGGATTCTATCATACCAAATCATCAGTCACGTTGGGGTCAGAGCATTTACACAAAACTGTAATATCTAAAGTGTTTTAACAGCTTAAGTGTCAGATGTGTTAAATAGGCTAAAGTTGTGGAGGTAAAAAAACTCCTCCCATCTTTTTGTATAAGCAACCTTTTAATGTAATAGTGTTGAAAGATTTGTGACTAGCAAATGAAAAAATGATTTATTGGAAGTGACATCTTATGAATGATGTGTACAGTTTTCATCTCTTCAGATAATGGGCTTAGCAAGTCATTTTTGTTTTGGGTTCAGTTTTGACTCGCAGTTGAAGTTTCGCAGAGCAGGCTCGCCTCGAAGGCCCTTGCTGAGGAGGTGTTTGAAACTGTGACTGAAAGGTTTACTGAAGAAGAGGAGCGCTTCTTACAGACCCTCATAAGTAACTGCACCTGATGTGTTCAGCATTTAGCCTGGAAGTTATTAAATCGAAATATTAAAGCAAGTCCCTCTAATGAGCACAGAAATGAAGTTTGACACTTTTACTGGCAGTTGTTTCACTCAGCAACTCATAAGTATTAAATTCCCAGGAATAGAAAAGTGCAGTATAAGAAAATAAATAAACCAAAAAACAACCCTTTTTATAATTTTATCTTTATACTGCACATTTTTTTTTGGTGGAGTACAGATAATGTTGCATTGTCCTAATAAGTTTACATATACCTACTTGGTTATTCCGGGTAATGAAGTAAACATTCCACGCACATTTCAAAGTGGACTGTGGTCTAACTAATGGAATAGTTTAATAAGCAAGTTTTGGAATCCTCATAAATCAACTTCATGGAATTTTAAGAATGTTTAGTCTTATCTGAAATTGCAGTGGCAAAAAAAAATCATTAGAGAAATGTTTAAACTGGAACTATATTTAAATAAGTTACAGTTGTCACCGTGTGGGTAATTTGTCATTCAGTAGTGGTTTAATATCAGCCTTGAAGTTGTTAAAGAGCCAGTGTCCACGGAAACGGCTGAGCTTTGTTTCTGACGAACAAACGTGTCGCTTGAACAACACTGGAGAGCAGCCACCCACCAGTCTCCCTGCTGAGAGAGGGGTCATACAAACATGTATTCACATGCTTGAGTGAGCTCAACACCTAGAACAACATTGAGAGCCGTGCTGCTCCTCATGCATTGCATTTTTGTACAGTAGCACCAAATACCTTGTGGTCTTTTTGAAACAAATTTTAAATGAACTCCACTTCCTTTTCTTAATAAATCAAGTGTGAGCTGTACTGAATTTATTTTAAAAAACTCAAGAAGACTGATTGCTGTCTTTATGTAGCTGTGAGCTATTTGTGTGAAAATGAACTGTTTTATAAAGCGAGCCAATGCTGTAAATTCATCTCCAAACCCAACAGAGATGTGTGCCAATGTTACACTTTATGTGCACGTCATCAAGGACTTTGTACAACTCAGACAGCCCAGGATTTAGAGAACCAAAGATAAAAATACATACCTGTAGCACTTTGTAATTGGAGTTCCATTTCTGTTACTAGAATTATGAAAGGCCGTAGCAATTTAGGCTTAAAAAAATAATTGGATGCCAGTGAAAACAGTTGTATATTGGAAATAATTAAGCAATCGATTGAATATCCACATACGACATGTCATTTATGCAGAGACGAGCTGTTACTTGACATGGTGTGTAGAGAGTATTCTCATGGGTGAAAGTGCTCTGTCAGTAGACCGAATTCCGTCAAAATTCCTATGATTCGTGTAGAAATGCCCAAAAAAATGGAGGGGGGGGGGGGGGGGGGGGGTGAAGGAAAACTGTAATGTGTTAGCACGTACTTGAGGACTTGTGACCTTTTAGTATATTTTTCTCCTGTTGAACTGTAACTTGATTCAGATCTTAGGCACCTACCCCATATAGCACAGGGGAGGCAAACTATTTTACCACTCTACTTTTTTTTGCTCCGTGTAAATGTACTATTATTCTATGTTTTGTTGTGGTTTAAAAAAAAAAAAAAGGAAAGTCATTCATAAGACGCCATAAGTCCAAAATTAAAAATAAATAAATGAAAACCCACAATAAAACACCCCCTACACGAACATTGGTTTGACCCGCCATAGTCCGCTCTGCACCATTTACAACAGCTTTAGCAATGGTGTGACTGTAGCAGAACTTAAGATGCTGTGCAGTTTGAATACTACAAAAAAAACGATTAATTAAATATAGGCTAGGTAATTCATAGTTTACTTTATATTCAGACGGTTATTTATGTATTTATTTTTTTTTTTTTAAAACAAGGACTTTAGTCGTGTTGCTGCGGGGCCGTGAACGGGTTCAACAACAACTCTAAATAAAATGTTACTGCTATTAAGCACTGGTAATAATCTGAAGCCGTGTATTGCAAAACAACAGAATCCCGTTTGTATTTTAGAAATATATATATATTTATATATATATATATATATATATATATATATATATATATATATATATATATATATATATATTTTCATTACAAGCTTTTTTTTATTAAAATAAATGTTCAGCTTTCATATTGAATCATCTTGTTGTGTACTAATTAAAGCAAACCAAGTACGAATTAGCTTGAGACGTTTTTCAAGTCAAGTAAGCTTATTTGTGTATAAATAGTGATAGTTTAATCTTACTTTAAAAGCACGCACCTGAATCGTAAGGTAATTAAACTGTTTGCTTATACTCTCCCCGTTGTTCTGCGCACTGTCAGCCCTGGTTAAAGATATAAATAATGTACCCGATCCGAAGCAAGTGTAAAACTTGAATATTAAATTAAAAAATATAAATATTTTAAAACTAGCAAGAAATGACTTGTTGCACTAGCAGCAGTTACATTATTGTTTTACATTATTGTTTTGCCCTCTAACCTCAATGGACCATATTTAGAAGCAAGCACAAAGGCAAAGATGCAATTTCTTAGAGCAATAAGACCATTTTAATGGTATAAAACAAGAAACAACTCTTGACTGGTCCTTCCTGCAACTAAGTTAATACTGTTGACATTTTTTATTTTTTTTTTTGCTGAATAAAACAAAGTCTCTGCATTTGTTTCAGTCTTTTTTATATAGTAAAACAGTGCTTTTGACATGGCAAGTATTTTGAAACTGCGTTACGTGGGGAACGATCACCTTCTAAAGAACAGTACTTGCTTTTCTTTGTTTAACACTTTCCTTTAATAAACTGCATGTGGGAATTCTAGGTGTAGCACTGTGCAGAGACTTGCATGTATTTGCATTTAATGCATGCTCAGTAAGTACATACTATACATTTTAGATTGAAACGTCAGCCCAATTTTGTAGGTTTGCAATTAGTGAAACCGTAACTTCACAACAGCAAGGTTTGCTTGGTTTCTAGAGCTTCTTAATTGTAAAAAAATAAATAAATAAACATTTGCTTCTGTATACTCAGCAGTTAGTACTTCAGTATGCCCCCCTACTGTTGAACAAAGTTAGGCACCTGTAATTGAGACACAAAATTCGTTGACCATTGCATCTGACATTGATTAAAACACTGAATTGTTGTACTGCTTTTAGAATGAAACACTCACCTATAGATACCAAGACTGACTTGGGTTACTGAATAAGAAAGGTTACTGGTCCAGAGCTTATCTATAAAAGTGAGTGTAATTTAGATTTTTGTTATTGTACAGTTAAACTGTTAATGCAAAAACTATTTACAATATCTGATTGAGTTAAGCAGAGATTGTATATGATTTTTGTGGCTGTGGTTTTATAAAATTAATATGTGAATTGGGCATACATGTAAAAGGTTTGATCAGTAACTTTTCCAAAACTATGTTTGTTAACTAGCCTCATGTGAGATTTATCAGGTTGATCCATCTGGTAAAATGACAAGTTGTAAGTGAAGTAATTTATTAATTTCTTTTTCTACAAAGTCAAGTTCAAATTTGCTTCTGAAAGTGGTCCAAAATGGCTGAGAATACATCTGGGATCATGGGGGGTGGGGGGCTGGAGGGCTGGAGTTGCCCCAGGAGTTTCAGTCAAAATGATCATTGGCCACTTTCACCCATGTATTCTTGTATATTTAAGAAATTCGTCTCCACCAAATAAATCTCAGATAGATTATTTTATAACTGCTTAATAAGTGGGTTCAAGAGTTGAAATGTCAGAAAACAGACCAATCTATTGTTGCCAAAGTTTGTATTTTGAAAACACATAGGGCTGTGTTGCCTCAGACATTAAATCAATAATATTATATTACTCACTTCTTAGTTAGCCGTCTGCAAGGATGGGAAACACAGCTGTCTCCTGTCACTTTGATGAAAAGAACAACACTGGGGAGTTTTATAAAAAAAAAAAAATGTATTGTTGACATTAACTTTGCAAGTCTACGTGAAACACCAGACAACTGAATTGTTGGTATGTTTCCCCGATTGCTATGTTTCTGTGCAACAGATGCTCTTGAAAAATGTTTGTTTCTCCAGGTCCTGTGGGAGTGGGATTAAATGAGCTGAAAAGGAAACTGCTGGTTTCTGATCCCCAGCATTACGGTGTGACAGTGCCATGTGAGTATCACCTAGAGTTTCCAATAACTGGAACATGTTTCCTTGTAAATCAGGTGACTGAAAAAAGATTAATTGCAGTTGACATGTAGTGCACTGAAAACTTGCATGCCCAATATGTTTTCCTTTATAGAAAATGATGACTCCAGAGCTACACTGCTTATCGGACAACAGGAGCTGATAGATAGATATAATATATAGATAGAGCTATATCTATATACTGTGTGTGTATAGTGTGTGTGTGTGTGTGTGTGTGTGTGTGTGTATGTATGTGTGTGTGTGTGTGTGTATATATATATATATATATATATATATATATATATATATATATATATATATATATATATATATATATATATATATATATATATATATACACATACACACATACACACATACACATACACACACACACACAACTTCCAAGTGAAAAAATATACACACCCCACAACTTCCAAGTGAAAAAAATATTCTAGAAATTTGTAGAAAATTGATTAAAAATAAAAACTGAAATAGCTTGGTTGGATAAGTGTCCACCCCCCTTGCAATAGCAATCCTAAATTAGCTCAGGTGTAACCAATCGCCTTCAAAATCACACACCAAGTTAAGTGGCCTCCACCTGTGTTAAATTGTAGTGATTCACATGATTTCAGGATAAATTCAGCAGTTCCTGTAGGTTCCCTCTGCTGGGTAGTGCATTTCAAAGCAAAGACTCAACCATGAGCACCAAGGTGCTTTCAAAAGAACTCCGGGACATAGTTGTTGAAAGGCACAGATTGGGATGGGTATAAAAAATATCAAAGGTCTTGAATATCCCTTGGAGCACGGTCAAGATGATTATTAAGAGGTGGAAGGTGTATGGCACCACCAATACCTTGCCTAGATCAGGCCGTCCCTCCAAACTGGATGACCAAGCAAGAAGGAGACTGATCAGAGAGGCTACCAAGAGGCCAATGGCAACTTTGCAAGAGCTACAGGCTTTTATGTCCAAGACTGGTCAAAGTGTGCATGTGACAACAATATCCCAAGCAGTCCACAAATTTGGCCTGTATAGTAGAATGGCAAGAAGGAAACCATTACTCAAAAAAGCCCAGCTTGTAGCCATTTGAAGTATGCAAATAAATACTCGGAAGATTCTGTAGCCACATGGCAAAAAGTTTGGTGGTCTGACAAAACTAAAATGGAACTTTTTGGCCTAAATGCAAAGCGTTATGTTTGGCACAAACCCAACACAGTGCATCACCCAAAGAACACCATCCCTACTGTGAAGCATTGTGGTGGCAGCATCATGTTATGGGGAAGCTTCTCATCGGCAGGGACTGGGGCACTTGTCAGGATAGAAGGGAAAATGAATGGAGCAAATTACAGAGAAGTCCTTGAGGAAAACCTGCTGCCCTCTGCAAGAAAGCTGAAACTGGGACGGAAGTTCACATTGCAGCATGACAATGACCCAAAGCACACAGCCAAAGCTACACTGGAGTAACTAAGGAACAAAAAGGTAAATGTCCTTGAGTGGCCCAGTCAGAGCCCCGACCTAAATCCAATTGAAAATTTGTGGCATGACTTGAAGATTGCTGTCCATCAACGCTCCCCAAGGAACTTGACAGAACATGAACAGTTTTGTAGAGAAGAATGGTCAAATATTGCCAAATCTAGGTGTACAAAGTTGATAGAGACTTATCCCAACAGACTCACAGCTGTAATTCCTGCCAAAGGTGCTTCCACCAAGTATTAACTCAGTGGGGTGGAGACTTATCCAATTATGATCTTTCAGTTTTGTATTTTTTATATAATTTTTTTCTCAATAAAAACTTTTTTTTCCCTTAACAGTGTGGAGTATGGTGTGTAGATAAAAAAAATCCTCATTTAAATGCATGAAACTCTGAGGCACTGACACAACAAAATGTGAAAAAAGTTCAAGGGGGTGTAGACTTTCTATAGGCACTGTATGTGTGTGTGTGTGTATATATATACAGTACCTTGCGAAAGTATTCGGCCCCCTTGAACTTTGCGACCTTTTGCCACATTTCAGGCTTCAAACATAAAGATATGAAACTGTAATTTTTTGTGAAGAATCAACAACAAGTGGGACACAATCATGAAGTGGAACGAAATTTATTGGATATTTCAAACTTTTTTAACAAATAAAAAACTGAAAAATTGGGCGTGCAAAATTATTCAGCCCCTTTACTTTCAGTGCAGCAAACTCTCTCCAGAAGTTCAGTGAGGATCTCTGAATGATCCAATGTTGACCTAAATGACTAATGATGATAAATAGAATCCACCTGTGTGTAATCAAGTCTCCGTATAAATGCACCTGCACTGTGATAGTCTCAGAGGTCCGTTTAAAGCGCAGAGAGCATCATGAAGAACAAGGAACACACCAGGCAGGTCCGAGATACTGTTGTGGAGAAGTTTAAAGCCGGATTTGGATACAAAAAGATTTCCCAAGCTTTAAACATCCCAAGGAGCACTGTGCAAGCGATAATATTGAAATGGAAGGAGTATCAGACCACTGCAAATCTACCAAGACCTGGCCGTCCCTCTAAACTTTCAGCTCATACAAGGAGAAGACTGATCAGAGATGCAGCCAAGAGGCCCATGATCACTCTGGATGAACTGCAGAGATCTACAGCTGAGGTGGGAGACTCTGTCCATAGGACAACAATCAGTCGTATACTGCACAAATCTGGCCTTTATGGAAGAGTGGCAAGAAGAAAGCCATTTCTTAAAGATATCCATAAAAAGTGTCGTTTACAGTTTGCCACAAGCCACCTGGGAGACACACCAAACATGTGGAAGAAGGTGCTCTGGTCAGATGAAACCAAAATCGAACTTTTTGGCAACAATGCAAAACGTTATGTTTGGCGTAAAAGCAACACAGCTCATCACCCTGAACACACCATCCCCACTGTCAAACATGGTGGTGGCAGCATCATGGTTTGGGCCTGCTTTTCTTCAGCAGGGACAGGGAAGATGGTTAAAATTGATGGGAAGATGGATGGAGCCAAATACAGGACCATTCTGGAAGAAAACCTGATGGAGTCTGCAAAAGACCTGAGACTGGGACGGAGATTTGTCTTCCAACAAGACAATGATCCAAAACATAAAGCAAAATCTACAATGGAATGGTTCACAAATAAACATATCCAGGTGTTAGCCAAGTTCTGGCCAAGTCAAAGTCCAGACCTGAATCCAATCGAGAATCTGTGGAAAGAACTGAAAACTGCTGTTCACAAATGCTCTCCATCCAACCTCACTGAGCTCGAGCTGTTATGCAAGGAGGAATGGGCAAAAATTTCAGTCTCTCGATGTGCAAAACTGATAGAGACATACCCCAAGCGACTTACAGCTGTAATCGCAGCAAAAGGTGGTGCTACAAAGTATTAACTTAAGGGGGCTGAATAATTTTGCACGCCCAATTTTTCAGTTTTTTATTTGTTAAAAAAGTTTGAAATATCCAATAAATTTCGTTCCACTTCATGATTGTGTCCCACTTGTTGTTGATTCTTCACAAAAAATTACAGTTTCATATCTTTGTTTGAAGCCTGAAATGTGGCAAAAGGTCGCAAAGTTCAAGGGGGCCGAATACTTTCGCAAGGCACTGTATATATATATATATATATATATATATATATATATATATATATATATATATATATATATATATACACACACACATACAGTGCCTTGCATAAGTATTCACCCCCCTTGAACTTTTCCACATTTTGTAGTGTTACAACCTGGAATTAAAATGGATTTAATTGGGATTTTTACCATTTGATTTACACAACATACTTAACACTTTGAAGGTGCAAATTATTTTTTATTGTGACACAAAAGTTAATTAAACAAAAAAAAGACATTTGTTGGTTGCATAAGTATTCACCCCCCTGAGTCAATACTTGGTAGAAGCACCCTTGGCAGCAATTACAGCTGTGAGTCTTTTTGGGTGTCTCTACCAGCTTTGCACATCTGGATCCTGCAATTTTTGCCTATTCTTACTGGCAAAATTGCTCAAGCTCTGTCAAGTTGGATGGGGACCGTTGGTGAACAGCAATTTTCAAGTCTTGCCACAGATTCTCAATCGGATTGAGGTCTGGGCTTTGACTGGGCCATTCCAAGACATTCAGGTTCTTGTTTTTAAACCACTCCAGTGTAGCTTTGGCTGTGTGTTTAGGGTCATTGTCCTGCTGGAAGGTGAACCTCCGCCCCAGTCCCAGGTCTCTTGCAGACTGAAACAGGTTTTCCTCTAAAATTTCCCTGTATTTGGCTCCATCCATCTTGCCCTCAATCCTAACCAGTTTCCCAGTCCCTGCCGATGAAAAGCATCCCCATAAAATGATGCTGCCACCACCATGCTTCACCGTGGGGATGGTGTTCTCAGGTTGATGAGCAGTGTTGGCTTTGCGCCACACATAGCGTTTTGCGCTAAGGCCTAAAAGTTCAATTTTGGTCTCAACAGACCAGAGAACCTTTTTCCACATGTTTGCTGTGTCTCCTACATGCCTTTTGGCAAAATCCAAACAGGATTTGATATGTTTTTTTTTCAGCAATGGCTTTCTTCTCGCCACTCTTCCATAAAGCCCAGCTTTGGAGAGCGTCCGGGTTATAGTTGTCCCATGGACGGTTTCTCCCATCTCAGTTGTGGATCTCTCCAGCTCCTTCAGAGTTACTATTGGCCTCTTGGTTGCTTCTCTGACTAATGCCCTCCTTACCTGGTCACTGAGTTTTGGTGGATGGCCTTCTCTAGGCAGAGTCGCGGTTGTGCCATATTTGTTATGCTCTCTAACAAACCCTGGGACCTTCCAGAAACAGGTGTATTTAATCTGAGATCATGTGACACTTTAATTGCACACAGGTGGACTCCATTCAACTAATTATGTGACTTCTGAAGGCAATTGGTTGCACCAGAGCTTATTTAGGGGTGTCACAGCAAAGGGGGTGAATATTTATGCAATCAAGACTTTTCAGTTTTTTATTTGTAAATAATTTTGAAAAATATGTAGATTTTTTTCCCCACTTCGACATTACGGACTATTTTGTGTAGATCAGTGACAAAAAATCCTAATTAAATCCATTTTAATTCCAGGTTGTAACACTACAAAATGTGGAAAAGTCGAAGGGGGGTGAATACTTATGCAAGGCACTGTGTGTATGTGTGTGTGTGTGTGTGTGTGTGTGTGTGTGTATATATATATATATATATATATATATATATATATATATATATATATATATATATATATATATATATAATGTGATTCCTAATGAAACAAGCTGGACAACGTAAAAATCTACCTAAATTACTGTTTTGGTATTTCCTTTGCACCACCACACACATGCAGTATTACACAGTAAAAACACAGGCATTTATTGGAGAGCACTACAGACCTCGACATTCACACCTGCCCATCTGCTATTTACAGTAGTTCATGCATTTAACTAAACTGATTTAGAAACAATAATTCAGTGCTCAATCCATGTATCGGATAAGACTATCATTGAATTTAATTATGATCCTAACGGGGGCAGCCGAGTGGCGCATCCAGTAGTGCAGGATGCGCCCTATAGCCAGGAGATCGCAGGTTTGAATCCAGGCTATGTCATTGCCGACCGTGACCGCGAGTTCACAGGGGGCTGTGCACAATTGTCCGAGTGCCGCCTGGGTAGGGAGGGCTTAGGTCGGCAGGGCAATCCACGGTTCACCGCGCACCAGAAAAGGAGAAGCCATACTAATGGGGGATTTCAACTTCCCCTGTATAAAATGGGAAAACCCGATGGGGGGCACGACGGACAAAATTGAAATGGTGGAAATGACAAATGACTGCTTCCTAACGCAATTTGTCAAGGCACCGACTAGAGGGGAGGCATGCCTTGACTTAGTCTTTTCAAATAATGAAGACAGAATAACTGAAACAGAGGTCAGAGAGCCATTGGCAAACTCGGACCACAACATGGTCTCAGTCTTGAACAAAGAAGACTACGCAGCGATCTGATTCAAACATTCAAAATCCTAAAAGGTATAGACAATGTCAACCCGGGGGACTTCTTTGACTTGAAAATAGACAAAAGGACCAGGGGTCATAAATGGAGATTAGATAAAGGGGCATTCAGAACAGAAAATAGGAGGCACTTTTTTACACAGAGAATTGTGAGGGTCTGGAACCAACTCCCCAGTAATGTTGTTGAAGCTGACACCCTGGGATCCTTCAAGAAGCTGCTTGATGAGATTCTGGGATCAATAAGCTACTAACAACCAAACAAGCAAGATGGGCTGAATGGCCTCCTCTCGTTTGTAAACTTTCTTATGTTCTTATGACCCCTGTGGCCGATAGGGCGCCTGTGGTTCTGCAGTGGAGCCATTCAGATCTGTGTTGTCCTCCGGCACTGTAGGTCTGATGGCTTCGCTGTGGATCCGCAGTGCGAAAAAAGACGGCATGACAGGGACACGTTTTGGAGGACGTGTGTGTCAGCCCCCTTTTCCCAGAGTCGCCGGGGGGTTGCAGCGGTGAACCGTGATTAATAATAACACAATTGACAATTCTAAATTGGGTAGAAAAATAGAGTAAAAATCATTGGCAATGACTACATTTAAAAAAAAAAAATGATCCTGACTAGTCCAACCTGAGCCTTATTAGACCTAATGTCCTAGAGCCTTCATATTAATAGTCTGCCACACTAGCTAAATAATGCACAATCGTAGTTTCCATTTGTACAGCATCCTATATGATGTTTTATATGTACTGTTTTGGGATTTTTATATCTCTACACTTTGCTTCATTTCTACAGTAAACCTACTTTAACCGCCCTCGTTATTGCACCTATGTATGCATTAAAAAAATCTACCCGTGCTGGACCAAACTGAGACACATCCAGCATCGTCACCAGAGCTGACATTCTACCGAGGTCACACTGAGGTTTCAAGCTATAGCTGCAGTATTTATATGACTGGTGTTTACTATTCAACCTCTAAATCTGTTACACAGCAAACCAACAGAGAAAATTAAGGAGGCTTTTGTACTTTTACACTTACATGAGCATGTGAAAAAAACAACCTCGGGCAACCTCGGACACAACCTTGGAGTCCTGCTAGCTAGTTACGGCCACGGACACATCATCACATTTTAAAACAGACATTGAACACACAGTGTATCCTGCCTTGGATTGGAGGCAAAGAGGTCAAGTTACTGCCCTACAGTGTTTAAATCAGCCAAGACTTGGAAGAAAATGTCCAAATGATTGCTTTTGTGTTTACTAGTTTAATATGGTACTTTTTTATTTTTATATATATATATATATATATATAATTATTATTATGTATTTCTTAGCAGACGCCCTTATCCAGGGCAACTTACAACTGTTACAAAATATCACATTATTTTTACATACAATTACCCATTTATACAGTTGGGTTTTTACGGGAGCAATCTAGGTAAAGTACCTTGCTCAAGGGTACAGCAGCAGTGTCCCCACCTAGGATTGAACCAGTGACCCTCCGGTCAAGAGTCCAGAGCCCTAACCATTACTCCACACTGCTGCCCTTTATCACCAGAGTGGATAATTTGAAATAAATAAATAATTTGGGTGGAGATCAGTGTTTAACAGTTAGTAACTTATTCTTAGAGCTGCTCCCAGCATGGGAGGGTTTCCTTTTCAAGCACAATATTATTTCTTTTCTTGTATAATTGTCAGCTTTTCACGGCCAGCCTGACAGTCTTGAGTGATGGAGGAAATAGTTTTTCTACCTCCTGACTACATGCCATTCCACTGCCTCATATTTTGGGCCTCAAACCAGCTCCTTTTCTGCAAGAACCAAATGACAGCTTGCCATACTTCTAAATGAGATCCAGCAGTGGTACTGAAGAGAGACACGAGAGTTGCCGTGACATTTTTATAAAAAAAAAATTAAAAAGGTTGACATGCTAAGATGAATTACGTTTGATTTGATGTAATTAAGCCAAGTTACAAAGCAATTGCTTATTTAGAAAGATGTGTGCAAATATATCCTAATGGTTTCAATAACAGGGTTGTGTTTGTGAGTGCACAGTGGATATGGGTCATTCCAAGTCCAGCCATTGTGATGTAGCCAAATTGCATTGAAATACCACTGCAATCTGGTTTTTCATTTCTTTCTTTTTTTGGTCTGTGTTTTAATCACTTGTAAAAGTGATACAGTATTTATTCTTGGTGTAATTTGGTTCATTCCATATTACTAGGTTTTTTTTTGTTTTTTTTTTTAATATATATGTGCGAGTGCTTTAATTGGTGAGAAAAAGTAGGCCATTAAACCACAGTGAGTGACTGCAGCTGCATTTATGACTGCCAGCACATATCTGGGTATTTTATACATGGCAGTAACTTGAATGTCGGCACAATGCTAATCAGCTGGAACTACTATTATTATTATTATTATTATTATTATTATTATTATTATTATTATTATTATTATTATTATTATTATAATAGTTATATATATAATTTTTTTTTTTTTTTTTTTTTTTTTTTTTACTGTACATTGTGTATTGAATTGTATTATTCCAAAACTGGTTGTCTTTCCCTAAGTTTCTTTTGTTTTCTCCATTGATTCACAGACACCACGAGACCGAAGAGGAGCCAGGAGAGTGACGGTGTGGAATACCACTTCATCTCCAAGCACCTGTTTGAGACAGATATACGAAACAGCAAGTAGGCATTGTACACGACACCCAGCCTGCACGGCTTACCGCCCCAGCGGAATGCAATGGACCTGCATTTATATACCATATTAATAATGGATCTCAAATGGCTTCCCAAACACTCAACTAAATCAGTGAACCACTGCAGCTTGGCCATCTCTGCGGTTGAAGACTAAAGATATTTTGTGCTTTAACAGCATTATTTTTTTACCCCTATTATTATTATTATTATTATTATTATTATTATTATTATTATTATTATTATTATTATTGGGCTTTCAACATATAAATCACACTTTAGAGACCGTACAGGACATTGGCACGGAATTGATTTTAAAGCTTCCAATTGCCACTGATTTACATTAACAATTTGATCTCCCATTTTGCTCCTGGGTCCTGGTTTATTTGCTACCGTCTAATTATGGCAGCGCCCAAAATTGTTTTAATTTCAGCCACAGTCTGTTCTCATTTTTAAGACTATAACAAGCCTTTGCCCTTTCATTTGGGGGTTATTTATGCAGCTCCTTAAGATGGGCATAAAAGGCCATATAAGAATTTCTTGTTTTGCAGTTATTTTTTGTAAAGTGGATTTGATGGAAATCCAACATCTAGGAAGTACACTGAGACAACTTAAACTTATTTAAATCAAATATCCAAAGCTTGGCATCAAACCCCAGGGCACAGTGATTTAAAGGGCTGTTTTGAACACTGCAACACTTACAGTATTCCTAAAAAGTAAAGTCTGCCTTTTAAAACCGTCTCCTAATAAAAATCAGAGGGGGGCTCCCAGGGGCGGCCCACAATTGGCCCGAGCGCCGCCCAGGGGTGGGGGGGAGGGAATAGGGCTGCCAGGGTGTCCTCGGCTCACCGCGCACCAGCGACCCCTGTAGTCTGGTTGGGCGCCTGCGGGCTTGCCTGTAAGCTGCCCAGAGCTGCGTTGTCCTCAGACGCTGTAGCTTTGAGATGGCTACACGGTGAGCCTGCAGTGTGAAAAAAAGCGGTCGGCTGATGACACACGCTTCGGAGGACAGCATGTGTTCGTCTTCGCTGCTCCTGAGACAGCGTGGGGGTGGTAGCGGTAAGCTGAGCCTAAAAATAATTGGATATGCCAAATTGGAAGAAAATAATAAAATAATTGGTGATTTTATTAAATGAAAAAATAAAAAAAAAGTTAAAAAAAAATCTAAGAAAGCGCTGACCTAATGATCTCAGTGAGGTAGTGTGTGGTGAACACATTTGGCCTGACTAAAGAATGCAAATAAAGGGATTTTGATTTAGTTAAGAAATCTAATGGCAAAATTATAAATAATAATAATCAAAAAATATATACATGGCATACAGTCCACTTGCTAGAAAGAGGTGATTCAATGACTACAATGTTATGTCTGCAATATGCATAGAATGTGTTTATGGGCTATTGCGTACAGAACTCCATATGAACTAAATCTTGTATAGCGCTTGTATCTGTTTGGATGCCAACAACAAGTTGTTGCACCATACTGTGGTGAAAAAAAACTTTCTGAAGCTAGAAAATATTGTGCCAGTCACTGTTCCTTGTGCCAATTGAAACATTTTCCATTTCACATATCTTGCGTGACTGCAGCAGTGTTTTCTGAAATGAACCGCAAATCTCTGAACAAGAAAACAAGCATACCATACACCACAAAAAACAAAACAGGGGCTCTATTAATACAGATATAAGAATCTACTTAAATAAAATAGAAGACATTTGTCTTTTTTTTTTTTTTTACACTAAATCTTTTTCTGACCATTTAAAATAATAGATGGTTAAAACCATGGTATTTGTTTCTGCTTATTTCAGAGATTTATATGGTACATGGTTTTGGCCACACATCAGCCTTATATTTTAAATATATGAATGTATTGTCCTGCTTGGGCACGTACAGAAAACAATATTGTGTACAGGGATTTGAAAATAATATTTTATTACAGCCATCCATTTGTATAAACAAGATTATGTGATGGAAAAATATTTGTTTGCCTAAGCTCAGTCAGGAAATGTGGATTAGGCCAGCCTTGGCATTTGCATTTTTACCTTTAAAACAAACAGGTGTTACTGATTTAAAGTGTAATGCAGAAGATTATATAAAACATTATTGTGCCAAAATGTCTGGAATTGTGTTCTACTGAAATATGCTACAACTTAGGAAAGTATACCCTGATGTTCCCGATAGCAAAGTCTCTGGTTTTGTTTAATTATTGCTGATAGTAAAACAGTACAGTTTTAATTAAAGAAATGACTCATGGCTGTGGTATTTTCGATTTGTGGTCTGTGTTTAACCCTTTCTCACTGACACTTAGGTAACCAGAAGAGGATCAAATTAAAATATTAAATCAAGTTGTCAAATATGGGCTTCATGTTTCAATTCCTTATTGTTGTGCATTTTGTATTGCTTACAAAACCAGGGGAATATTTGAGTTTCATTTTCCATCTTTCAAAAAAAAAAAAAAAAAACGGCAGATATTTATTTCAGTAAAAACTGTTCATAAAGTTTTCTGTAGGTCTTTGTTGCAGCACATACCACTTCAAAAATAATTTTAATGTTTTGGTACCACAGTAACTGCTGTGTCTAATTGGTTGTCCACATTTGTTTTAGTGTTCAACCTCAGATTATGTTCAAACCAAACTTGCTAGAATTATGCATTATTGACTCCGTGGTGTATTTGCTCTACACAGGTTTATCGAATATGGTGAATACAAAGGAAATTATTATGGAACCAGCCTTGACTCTATTCGCTCAGTGTTGATGAAGAACAAGGTGTGCCTGTTGGATGTGCAGTCACATGTAAGAAACAGCTTAACAGTGTCCTCTGTTCGTTAATGAAACAGTTTAACAGTGTCTCCTGTTCGTTAATGAAACAGTTTAACAGTGTCCTCTGTTCGTTAATGAAACAGTTTAACAGTGTCCTCTGTTCGTTAATGAAACAGTTTAACAGTGTCCTCTGTTCGTTAATGAAACAGTTTAACGGTGTCCTCTGTTCGTTAATGAAAGAGTTTAACGGTGTCCTGTGTTCGTTAATTAAACAGTTTAACGGACATTATTCTGTAACATAAACTGTTAAGTAACTTGGTTACCATTCTTATTTTTCAGGGATATTTTTAGCAGCAATTACTGCTAATTTTCAGTTTTTTTGATTTCCTTTTTGGCCTTTCTACATCTGGGTGGCTGTGAACGCCTTTTTAAAGTGTCCCATATTTCATGGCTGCTGAGTTTTGGACAGCAGGAATTGCATTGCTTTGCAGACCAGAAGCCTAATCTTGTCTCTCGAATACGTTTTTAAAGCGTGATTCGATTAAGGCTGTACATTTTTAATAGACTAAATCAGGGCTCTTCAACTAGTTTTTTAAGGTGGCCAGATTGGAAAAAAGTTAGGAGTAGGCGGGCCAGAAGTATTGTACTTGCATTTAAGCAATACAATAAATGTGATATAATGTAATGTCAGTATATTGAACAAGACTTACACATTTTACCATATGAATAGTACTTTAATAATATAACAGTGTGAACATTAATAATTAGCATATTTCACTGTAAATGGTTCTTAAAAAATAAATGTCCAAAATGTAGATGCAGTGACAAGGTAACACATGCAGTGAATTCCCTCAAACATTTTAAAGCCAGCGATAGAAACTCCTAGACAGTGGTGTATATAAGACTTCCATTGCATAGCAGTGTGATCAAACTCCTAGTAAAACCTGGAATGTGTGAAATTTCTATGCAACAGGAATCATAAAAAAAAAAAAGTCATACAGCAAAATGCAATTGCTGGAAAGTCTGATATTGTGTTGAAAGAGAGTTTCACTGGTTCTGAGTATCAAATATGCTGGTTTCCACATTTTTGCCTTCAAAGCTTGTATGGCATTGTTCCATACCAGAAATATGTGAGGCTTCTACTTGACCTCAGACCTGCTCACGGGATAGCCTTTGGGACAGCATGTGTGATGCATTTGAATGTGTGACCAAACTCTGGGTTTATATGGGTGCTGCTTTAAAACTTGGTTCTTTATAAAAACTAAGACATGTTTAACACTGTCGTATTTTCATTTTCAGACGATAAAACACTTAAGAACATCAGAATTTAAACCCTTTGTGATTTTTGTGAAGCCACCGCCAATCGAACGACTGCGAGAAACCAGAAAAAACGGCAAGGTCATCTCCAGCAAAGACGACAAGAGCTCTGCAAAGTCTTTCACGGTAAAAACCCTGTCTGTGGTGCAGCCGGTGGGGGAGGATGAACTTTTCAGATTTTTGGTTCCAACAATATGGACTCCTTTTAAAAAATCAGAGTCAGGTGGTTTTAAGTTTTCTGTTTAGCAGTATCCTTTTAGGTAGAAATAGAAAGCAACTGTACATGTTTATGTCATGTGGTGGTTGAGGTTACACTGTTAAAACCAAACGACAGTCATTTCTTCAAGCCGTATGCAACCCTGAGAAGATCATCTTCAGAAAGATAGGGCCAAGCATGTTTAGAACAGATGTTTCCTTTAAATAGAAACTGCAGTGTGATTTAGATGCGGACACAAACGAGAAGTCTCCTTAGTACAAAGAAAACAATAATGTGAAAATTGTTCCTTGTAACATCTAGTTTGTGTGTAAACTGAACATTGTTTGAGTTGGTCAGATCTGCTTTTGCTTATCATTAAAGGGCACTGCTGTGTTAATACAGATGACCTAGTTTGTTTGAGAACTGCGTGAGTGTAACTATCTCAGAAATAAAAAGCTTTGTCTCCTTAGTTTATTTAAAGTTATAGCTAACAAACTAGTTCCATTCATTTTCTCCCCCATGCACGTCCATTTATTACATAGTTCTCAATGTACAGTTTTGAAAGAAACACATGTTTTACCAAACATTGTATTTTTATTTGAAAACATGATATCTTAGTACTCTAGGCTAAAGAGATTTATGTCTGCAAACCATACTTTGACTGTCTTGCACTTCCTGGATCAATTCACCTGGAGGATGAAATTGTCCCCACTGGCTTCTGTCCTGTCAACAACCAATCAGCTCGGTTGAGGTCTAAACTAGCAAAGCCTCACCTTCCCTAAGTATGATGTATAATTGAATCCATTATTTGAATCAATCCAAGTATTCTGAATAGCACTGCCAGTCCTCATATGAGCCTGACCCCAGAGTAGCAAGGCATTACTGGCACCAGTGCTAACCAACCAAAGTCAAGCCTGAGGCAGGCACAGAATCCTCAGAGGAAATATAAACATTCCCTGAGGTTTCTTCCTTGCATGGATTTTTTTTTTTCTCTAAACATTATCTGTGTGAGAGCTCACATTTATAAAAGTGTTGTAATTGTATTTGTTTTGTTTTTACTGTGCTTCTTGCAGGAGGAAGATTTTCAGGAAATGATCAGTGCAGCACAGATGATTGAGAACCAACATGGCCATCTGTTTGAAAAAGTCATTGTGAACGATGATCTAGTGACAGCCTTTAATGAAATGAAGACTGCGTTGAAAAAGCTGGAAGTGGAGACTCACTGGGTCCCAGTGAGCTGGATACACTCTTAACCAAAAAGGGATGAACTGGAACATTTCACTTTCTCAAAAGCATGCAACATTTGACTTTATTCAAGGCATTAAAAAGCTCCAAAAACATTCAAACAACCCCTTGTACTGTCTTTCTGAGGGGCAGTTTCTTAACCTGAATTCAGTTACTGACACTAGATTTGTTTTTTTTTGTTTGTTTTTTTAAATATACAGAAGTTATCTTGTCAAAAGGAGTGCTTACCAGTTTAACTGCCAGTTAGCAGTGTGCCAGTGTGGACTTGTTTCTTTGTATTGTTTTAACATTAGTTTTAGAAACCAAAGGGATTATTTTTTGGAATGTCGAAGGTTGTACATTTTTTGCATATAAAGAACAGATGTCTAATGTTATTTAAACATGAAAACTTAATATATTATTTTAATCAACTGCTTTTTTAAAACTACATATGCATATTTCCCCAGCAACCTCTCGATTTTTTACAATCAAATTTAGTACGTAGATTACATAATGGTATATTCTAATGATATTTGAATGATTAACAGTAAATACCCCCCACCCCCCTGGTCCAGTGGTGATATTCATCATCAACATTATTAAACACAATAAAACTACAGTGGGGAAAAGTTCTCATTAGAATAGGTTTACTAGTTTGAGGGCGGAGGTTTATAAATGCACTGCTGTTAAGATCATTTAAAAAAATACACTATTACCAGTGTTTTAAATAACGTTTTTTTAGATGCAGGTCTAGAGGATAACGCATTGTTTTTTCTACTTTTATTTTTTAAAAATGCGCTTTTTGGGCATTTCTAAGAAGTTACTTGCAGAAGATAATGATGCACCCAGTACCTAGTGTAAAAAATCCACCTTGCTTGTAGGGTATGAGGCAGTTTTTCTGTACAAGCTATCTGGCTTTGGCTACCACTTCCTAGAGGTTTACTGAAACTTGTATAATTAGGGTGGAGTTGAATTTTCTTGCTGTATTTTTACAACAGGGAGTGTAATATAAGGTTCAAAACATTTCCAGATTTACTACTGAAGTAAATGTTTAATTGTGACTCCTGACTAACAGGGTGTGTTGTTTTTAATTTAAAAACACATAACTTATTTGGTGGCGGGGCGGGGGTAACATGCGGTTAAGTGTATCTGCAACACCTAGAAGTGAAGAATTTAGTGAAAAACTGAAAGGATGCAACAGGGAAAGTTGTATCTGTTGTTGTGTGTGTTTTTAGAAGTGTCTGTTCTAGATATAGACGTTGGCTTTGTACAGGTGTGCTCAACATTCCATGTAAATATTTACATCTCCTTGTGCAGGTCAACTCACCAGTGGTGCACTGTAATTGTATTTCAACAGTTGATGATGATGCATATTATTATTATTATTATACAGTATGTTTTTAACTGAGTGTTGTATTATAATGTTAGACAAATATCCAGCTAAACTGTTAGTACTTCTTCCGAGCATATGTAAATCTGTTAACAAGGAAGGTTACCTGTATCCACAGTACAGCCTTTGAGGTTTCAAATTAAATGTGCTTCCATTGCCCATCATGCAGTTTTTTTTAAACATCTGTTACTGGAATTCATTATTTTTTGGTGATTTTGTGTTGCTTTAACCGTACAAACCCATGTTTTGTACTCAGTTTTCTCTATTTACAATAAGTCTGCCAACTGGAGAAGCAGATTTATTTAATTTCTTTCACAAAGTACATTAAATAATTAACTGTATAAATCAATCTAACTGTGCGGTTTCCTTTACATTTCATAAGTACGCTGCTGAGAAACTCTACCCTTCTGAGTTGGTAGCATAACTTTAGTTTGCATAGATTCTGTTGAGATTCTGTTTATTTGCATAAATTAAATTTCATCGTCTGTAAAATTGCCAAATTGCTTATTCGGATGTCTTCATACCTTCTAAACAATGGCTCAGAGTAACAGGAATTCCGAGAAACCTTTAGTGGCACAGCAGGGATTTAAACACTGCTTGACAAGACAAATTCAAAGAGAAACAGGTCGTGTAAGCTTTATACTTCCTTTATTGTAAAGAAGGTGTACAGAAAACCACCTCGATCTAAATATGTGTTAAACTACTGAAGATTAAACAATAAAAATAAAGACTTTAATGGAGCAGTTGCTAGAACAGGTTCTGTGCTTAATTGGTTTAATTTGAAAAAGTTTAATGAAAAGCAGGAGTTTTGGCCTAATAAAGCTACCCAGTTTCCTTTGTTCAAAAGTCTCCCCAGGGTGTAAAAATAAACTTTAAATGTTAGGTATGCTAATATCTGATGTGTGTGTGATTTGTATATACAGAGAATGCGTGGTGCACGAAGGAAGGACTTGATTTCATTTTCCTGTGACTAAATTCTGATTAAGCTCAAATAAAGCACAAGAGCTATCCCAGCAAAAATAATTATCAGAAATGTCCGCTATTCCTGCTTCGTACTTTAGGTGCTTCTGCCTTTCCACTAATCTCACTCTTTAAAGAACCCCTAAGACATGCACAAATACAGGTGAACAGAAAAAAAACCTACATTTTTTGGCAGCATTGTGTATGTAAATGCTTCCATCAAGATATAGCAAAGAGCAAGTGGGAGTTTTTACTAGCCAAACTGAACTTGTGCAACATTGGCGGGATTTCCAATGAAAAAAACAAATACCTTTTTCTCACTCTACTTTTGTCGTACCTTTCGGGTAATTTGGGTTTCCACTTAAGTTTTCTTTCTGGCAGCTCGGGACACTGCAATCCAGCAGCCACCTCCTGGGGAAATCCAGGAGGAATATGCAGATTATTTAAATGGACGCTGGGACTAAAGCGTATTGGGGAAAATATTGCTGTATTTTGCTGTTCATAATAGTTATTTGTGGCTGCATTTATTGGCTTGTTGCATTATATAGATCAGAGATTGATAGAGTTGTTCTGTTGTTGTATTGTGTTTTGGCATGTGCCACCGTGAGAGTCTGAATAGTGTTAATCTGTAGGGGAGTGACTGGCTGGGGCTGTGTGGTGAACAGTGCGAGTGATACTTAAGTTTTTAAACTGCAAGGAAACCCCGCCCGCCATTCACTACGATTCAATGTGTAGCCTTCACAATATTCAATGGAAATCACCACGGTTACAGATGTAGGACTAATTATTTTAAAGTGGAGGTATCAATATTCTGTATGGGGTCACACGATTCTGCAAAAGTAACAAAGACATCATTACAGGGTTTTCCAGTACCCAATTCTTTCACATATGTATAAGTACTATATATTATTGGATTTCCCTGTCTCCAGTTAATTAGAAGGCCCATTACCTCATGTCTGCAGGGTATGTTACCTTGACCTGCATATTTCAATTAGAATTTTGAAGTTCGAAGAAGTTGCGTAAAGGGGTGATGAGAGAGTCCAGATTCTGCCCATCACTTTGTTCACGCCACTCTTTGTGTTAATTACCTTTGTGCTGTATGGATGGGTGTGTAGACATAACATACACTTAAGGGAATGAGTGTGAAGTTCATGTGAAAAAGGTTCATTTAAAAGAAAATTATTCTGTCAACTCGAGTAAAACCAGTGTGCAAGGCTGTAGCTTTAAATATAGTGACTATGTAACAGGAAAGCAATGCTGTTCACCTGTATTTTCTTAAACTTTTGTTAAATTCTCTCTGGTGGATTGTCTACCTCTGTGCAACCACCGTAGTTATTTAGCTGAGCTTTAATGTTAAACGACAGGCCTTTCTGACTTTATCAGCAGAAATGTTTTGATTTTCTTTCTTTTCTTATTAATTTAAAAAGGCTTTGGTCAAGAGACGTGCCTGCTGTTCTCATTGATTAGTACTTCAGTTCCTGGTTTAAATATTTAATAAACAGCTCAGAATTGTAATGTAGTGCTCTGTATTTAGTTTTAAGTTGTTATTGTTATATGCCTGGTTATACAGATCCTGATTTGCATTACATTTTGATTACAGTAGTCTCTGCGTATAGGAACACTATAGAGAACACTTCGTCTAAGGGAACACCCTTGTGGTGAAACTGATTTTTCCCATTGTTAATGTTCCAGTTAAAGGAACAAGAACTTTGATTAAAAGAACACCTTCTTGGCACCGATAGCGATTCGTTCACAACTGATACAGTACTGTTTTGTAGCCAGATAACTCATCATTATCAAAATTAAATTAAAATGGTTGATTCAGTCTTTTCAGAAGTAGCTTGTCATCATGAGTGTCTTGAAGCACACTGATTGGTTTGTTAAATCTTTCCAGAACTGCCATCATATATAATTGAATTGTTTCTCTTGGTACAAAAAAAAACCTGAATCAGACACAGGTCGCCAAGTAATTTGATACTTTCCCATTCTGGTGAGTTGCTTCACCATTCTGTTAAATAATGTGCATGTCTTGTATATTGCTGCTGCATTTTGTAACATGTGTAGGGGTACTGTGTTAATTTAGTTTGACAGTTTATTAACATACACTTGCCTATTGCTTTTCTTTTACTTATTTAGTTAATTTCATATGTTGATGCATGTACCTCATGACTAGTAATACATGTGTTTTTTTTATTCATTTATTTATTTATTCATATTGTGTCTGGTGGCTAACTCCGTTTTCTCCGTGTTCTCTCTTAGCCGGAGACTACTCTACTTTATCTAAAGTAACATTAGCTAGTAAAAATATGCTAATCTGTGTGTGGTAAGGATGGCTGATGGGTGATGTCAGACCAGGACATACAGAGACACAGTACTGTGAGTGAATGCGCTGGTGCGCAGAAGTATTAAACAAAATGATTTAACAAAACACAACACATTGTAAAGAAAACCGCACGTTGGCCAAAACAAAACAGACAAACAATAAAGCAAACAAACACGAACCCCAAAACAAGTATCGTGCTGGTCCTCCCAGCATGAGTAGCAATTGTTTTTTTTTTAAATGTATTTCTCTCTTGTTCTCCACTTCTGAACACTCCACTCCGAGTGTGAGTTTCATGCCTGTTTTATGCAGCTGTGCCAGGACTCGATTGCTAATCAATCATTCAATTGAGTCCAGGCACAGTCTGCACGTGAACTAGTTGTGAAACACCCATGCCCAAATACTATATACTACAGTATATATTGTGAGACAGCAGGGAGGGGGTTAAAACCTCTCTGCAGTAAAAACATGTGCGGAATGTTTTCTGTTAATTGTTTTATTGTTAATTATCACCTGCACCTGGCTATGATTGTAAATTAGAGCCAGGTGCAGGGTTTATAAGGAGAGCAGTCAGTCTGCTCTAGGCTGCTGAGTAGAAGGAGGCAGGAGAGGTGCTCTGTCTCCGAGTAGCCAGAGAAGAAGTAAGTGCGGTGTGACACCAGTGTGTTTTTGGGAAGGACGGGAAAACAGCGTAGCTGTCCCGCGTTAGTCAGGGTGTTCCTGAGAGTTGAGTTAGTGCTCGTAAAGAGCTAGGTGTTTTTGTTTTTGTATTGTTTGTATTATTAAAAGTGCGCGGAAGCGCTGAACCCCCAATTTCTGTGTCTGGGTCAATTTGTAAAGGGGCACGAACCCGAGTGAGTTGTGCTTTGTCACATATGGTGGAGAATGCGGGCAGAGTGTGTGGGCACCCCTACGACCCAGAAAATGGATTTTAAAGAATTGATCGCAATGATCAATCCTAACACCGCTGCTCAGAAAGAGCAGACAAAGAAGTGGAGACAGGAGTGGGGGCTACCGGATCCGGAGCTGACAGAGCTAGACCTGCTACTCCAAAAGTGGGAGCAAGCAAGAGGTACCCCGCTGACTCCAGCTCCAGAGCCCAGAGGGGAGGAGCCGCCGCTTCCAGAGCCCAGAGGGGAGGAGCTGCCGCTTCCAGAGCCCAGAGGGGAGGAGCCGCCGCTTCCGGAGCCCAGAGGGGAGGAGCCGACGCTTCCGGAGCCCAGAGGGGAGGAGCCGCCGCTTCCGGAGCCCAGAGGGGAGGAGCCGCTGCTTCCGGAGCCCAGAGGGGAGGAGCCGCTGGTTCCGGAGCCCAGAGGGGAGGAGGTGAAAAACATACCTCCACCACAGCCCCGACCACCACCCCTACAGTCCAGTTCGGCGCCGCTGCGTCCAGTCCCTCACCCCTTGCTCCTGGACACCCTGCCGGTCTTCCTGGACCTCCCTGTGCTGGACCTGGAGCCCAGGAGTCTGCAGCACTGGCCACAGCTCTGCCCCTGGTTACCTGCTCCGCTCTCCCCGAGCACCCAGACGTCGCTGGGCTGCTGCCAGACGTCGCTGTTGCTCCCCCTGTTAGCTGCTTCGCTCCCCCTGGGTGATCGGACATCACTGCGCCAGTTCCCAGGGGAAGACCTGTGTCCACTGCGGCATCCTCCAGTGCCCCGGCCTACGCTTCGGTCGGCCCTGTTAGCCCGGTGGGGTCCCGTGTCGCCGGTTTGCGGTCCCTTCCTGGCAGCGCCGGAAGGACCGACCCATCCTCAAGCCCGCCCGTGGAAGAGGGCGGCAATGGACATTGCTGGACTTGAGGCTGGGTGGTCTTTTAAGGGTGGAGGGAGGTGGCCGTGGTATGGCCAGTGTCTTGAAAAGACATGGGGGGGGGGGGGGATGTGTGAGACAGCAGGGAGGGGGTTAAAACCTCTCTGCAGTAAAAACATGTGCGGAATGTTTTCTGTTAATTGTTTTATTGTTAATTATCACCTGCACCTGGCTATGATTGTAAATTAGAGCCAGGTGCAGGGTTTATAAGGAGAGCAGTCAGTCTGCTCTAGGCTGCTGAGTAGAAGGAGGCAGGAGAGGTGCTCTGTCTCCGAGTAGCCAGAGAAGACGTAAGTGCGGTGTGACACCAGTGTGTTTTTGGGAAGGACGGGAAAACAGCGTAGCTGTCCCGCGTTAGTCAGGGTGTTCCTGAGAGTTGAGTTAGTGCTCCAAGAGGAGTTGGGTGTTTATTTTGTGTATTTTGTTTGATTTTTGTGTTTATTAAAAATAGCGCACCAGCGCTTAAAACTCCATTTCATTGTTCTGGGTCGTATTTTTAAAGGGGCACGAACCCGAGTGAGTTGTGCTTTGTCACAATATGTTAATAGTAATAATGAGTTGTTTTTTTAATGATTAATAAAAAGTTTTGTGCATAATGCAGTTGATTTGCATGTAAGTTCGTTACATGGTCTTTATGGTATAGTGTACATTGTCTCTGAATTGAATCGCATAGCTTTTGGGATGACAGAACATGAAATCTTGAGCTGTTTAAGCTAACACATCCTGATGAACAGAGGGGAAAAAATCATGATATGCAGCAGCTGTAAGTGAGACAAACCAAATGTTCCTGTGCTTACATAGAAGCCTTTAGATTGGGATGGGGGGTTATGGGTTTGGTCCTCGGCCAGGGCTGACCCAGCTTCAGTGCATGTCTGACGTGAGTCCTGTGGTGCAGGCTGGCCAACTGATCGGAAGGGAGGTAAATGAAACAAAAGTATTTGTAAAGAATCCCTGTGAGCGGTTGCTATGTAGAACACTTGTATTTAGATGCCTCCACATCAATTGCCCTAGGATCCTTTTTGTCTTTATATGACTGATACTTTTATTATTTCTTGGCTTACATATACTATGAACATAGATTGATGGTAGTAGTGTTTGGCAGAGGTTAGGGCCGTCAGAGGAGAGGAGGGAGCAGTAGTAGTCTAAGTCAGAGGGTGGCTTGGATCTCTTCCATCTCTGCTCAGCAGTTTGCAGCTCATTACGGGGTGAGCAGAGTGTAGAGGGTAGCCAGGGCTGGGGACGGGAGGGGCGAGCAGGGCGGGAGACGATAGAACAGAAGGAGTCACAACTTGCGGTGAGAGAAGAAGAAAGTCATAGTGTCAGTCTGCTGAAAGCTTGGAGAATGAATCAGTAGGGGGAAGAAGGGAGAGCACAGAGGAAGTAAAGGTGGTTGGGGAAAGGAGAGAAGGGGAGTAGTGGATCGGAGAGAGGGTAGAAATAAAAAGGTGATGAAGAAGTGGTCTGAGAAGGAGGGGGGGCGATAGGAGAAGGAGGAGAGCACTTTCTGGAGAAAATCAGGTCCAGCTGGTGGCCAGCTTTGTGAGTAGTAGGCAAAGGGGAGAATTAGAGAAAGAAAGAATAAAGAAGTGGGAGAAAGCCAGCAGAATGAGTTTAGATGGAGAGATGTTAAAATCGCCTAACAAAATCATAGTAATAAAGGTGGTGATAGAAGAGAGGAAGAAGTCAAGCTCATCAAGAAAGCAACCAGGGGGGTGATAGAGAACAATAAGCAGCAGATGACAGGGGGATTGCAATTCAACAGTGTGAAATGCAAAAGTGCTGACAGAGATGGAGGAAAGAGCATTTATTTATTTTTTTAATGCACTTAAGTAAGATGACTGCCCTTGGAGTACTGGTACCTCAGCTGCTGCCTCCAGGCAGTGTTGAATTTTAATTTGAATTGGAATTAGGACCACACCAGACTTAAAGCATTGAGCTGTATTGCTTTTTGGGCTGTTCCATTATTTTTTTTTTTTTTTTTTTTTTTTTTATTTTTGTAAAAGAAAAAATACACCAGTAAGATAAGAACATAAATAACAAACAAGTGGAAGCTAATTGACCCTTTAGTGCTTGCTTGGTTCCTAGTAGTTGATTTACCTCTGTCTAGTTGGTTCTTAAAGGATCCCAGTCATTCAGCATCAACGGCATGCTTGGTATCCCATTCCATATACTCACTACTCTCTGTACAAAGCTGGCTCCTTCCAAAATGTTGTATTCTGTTGGTTTCATTGGTCCTGGACAGCCGCCTGGTCTTGTCTGGATCAGGTTTGACACTGTGCTCTCACGGATTCTGCAACTACTCATCCAAAACTGTCTGTCTCTTTGTGCAATGGTAAATTGCTTGCGTGTTCAAAACAATTATTATCATGCAGTACATATTGAAATATAGACCTTTGTTGTTTTTTTCCATAAATGCATAGAAGCATAAATCTTAGTTTGGATTTTTGTATATGACCAGGAATAAGCGGCTCCAAAGAAATCATTGGCAAAAAATATATAGTGTTTTATTCCCAAAATTGCTGGCTACATTAGCATTTCAGTAACATACCAGAAATCATATTGATTGATACTTAAAAACATTTCCAACAGGATCCGATCTTTGTTTGGATTTTCTCAACTGGTTAGGTATGGAAACCATTTATTTTATCTCTAGCTCTTTGTGGTAAGCTGCTTTTTAAATTTTTTTCAGGAATCATTTCAATTTCAATAAAATATGTAAACTACCGCTTTGATTTCTTCCAAATAAAAAACAGAACTTGGGGGGGAATTGTTAAGGTATTTCAATCTTGCTTCGGTTTTCTGCAGTCATATTGTGGTAGTAAGTCATCCTGTGCTACACTACTAGTGCATTTTCTGTTTCCTATATATGCAGAATGATTGAAAATTAGCCTATATGTTTTGGGGAAAAATCAGAATTGCACTGGATTGGAGTGCAATTTAACCAATCTCTTGTATTGCTACATAAAAACACCACTTACATTACATTGCTGTGACAGTTAACTGGATTAAGTATCCCTTTTGGCAGTGAATTTATATCCCCACCAAATAACATCATTACTGTCATGTTGAACCATTTTGACCCCTTATCTCTGGAGTGTGTATACCATTTTAAATAAACTAGAATGTATTCATACAAACCGGACACATTACCGGCTTGCTGACGATACACAGTTGTAACTAACTACTGATACTACCGTATCTTTTAAACATTTCTGTATCTTTTTACCTTCAGTAAACAGAGACACATTCGAAACTAGTCCCGGCAAGCATGTTATCCCACTCATGTTGTCCCACTGAAGAAGGGTAACAAAAATATATCCCACACTATATATACCTACGCTTGTGGTATAAAAATATTTGCTACAATACTAAAAAAAATGATGTTGCCTAGTTACTTAGTGTGCTGTAGGTCAGGTCTTACTGCAGCTAGACCATTGTATTAAGTTGAAAAATACAGCACAAAAAGGCAGTAGGTCCCTTTTAATTGTAACAGTTACCACAGTAAATGTACACCGTGAAAAAAGAGAGACCAGAGATGATATTTCTTGTTCTTATATAAGAGGTAAGGAAATGTATTTTACTGTAGGCCTGTAACCTGTAAAAAGAAGAAAAAAAAAACACCTGTTAGTTTTAGAAAACTAAAACCAAACAATTAGATCATATAATTCAAAGTCTAGTAACTCGGCACTCCCAAGCTGTTCCTTACATTAACATGGAGTTCTTACTTCAGAAAACACTGCTGTAAACTTATCCTAGCCACGATGCCTTGAAAAACAGAATTTAATCTCAACGAACAGAATACTTTGGAGTGTTTCCACAGTTCTTAAATTTGAACGGTTACACCTTAAATAGCTTAACAGAGACACATACGTTGCTTTTATATCCATGTAGCTTAATGTTCAACCATCATCTGCCTCTTTCCTCCAGGGGTTCAAAATGACTGATTTCCATGGCACCGCATAGCTCATCCTAGACTCACAGATTAAAAATAACTCCACCCGCTGTGTTGCAGGAGACCAAAAGAACATCAAGAACCAACTTTCTGAGTAATAGGCCATCTGGGAGAAAGAAGGGATATAAACTCTAGCGAGATCTAGGAAATCAGTAGTTTTATTGGCTACAAAATACTGTGTGCTGTCATTCCAGCAAAATCATAAGACCCCAGTGAAGGCTGCCAAACAACGAAAGGCAGCGCTGGTTTACGCAAATTTGTGCAATTCATTTAGCCGAGATAAGAGGAAGTGATTCAAATTGAACGAAAACATGTCTGTGCTGTAGTAATAAATCATGGTCTGGGGAAACACTTACTAGAATGCGTAAAATTGAAGTTACCTGCATGTTTGGAGTCGCTTCATTTACCGCCAGTGTTGGGTTCTGTTCCTGCTGCACGCTTCATTGAAAGCCACCGCTCGACAGCAGGGTATCTTTACAAAGCAAAGCGGATCCATTTCCATATTCCAAATCAGAGGGGAAATTAGTCCTCAGTAATTTTAATTTCTGATTTCATTTAGTTTGGGAGAAAGCATGTAATCCAGTCCACAAAGTTAAATAGGCTGATTACTGTGTACTTGCTTGAAGCTTGAAAGCAGAACGCTGAAGATTGTTTTGTAAAGAAACCCTTTGTGCAGGTGGAACTGGTCCAGGTTTCCAGTAGTACACACCATTGACCATTTGCTTAGTTCTGTAAAGTAATACGTACAAAAGAAAACATCCTGTCACTTTGCAGTAAATTGCAGGTCATATGAATAATGGCTGGAATAAAGCTCTTCACTTGAATTATTCCTGAATTTGGTGATTATTTTATTGGAAAAAATATTATTGCAGTAATTCAATTTGAATGGAATAGGCGTCTGCACATAGTTTAATATGTACATCCTGGTGGCTGTCTTGAGCACCAGACTATGGTTCGTTTGATTTAGAGATTATCCCAGCTGTTAATGGATTTGAGATGGGCAGTCTATAGACTTTGGTAGAAGTAGTTGCAGTCTAAATGTTACAACATGTATTGTGTTTAAATCTTCATATGTTTGACAGCACAAAAATCCAGGAGTGGTGTCTTGCAGCAGTTTGGTTAAACTTTGTTTTTATCAGTTTCTTTCCTATCCAATGGGATGTGTCACACCAACAGTGCAGAGAGGCTGGCAGATGTGCATTATTGTCTCTCAAGTGTGATGCTTAATTGAACTATGGCAGCTGTATACTACTACAGGGATCTCAAATTCAGGACAATGCCACATTTCATTGGATGGACAGGTCCTAATAAAGTGTGGTTTATAACTGGTGTAGGAATAGCAGGAACTTGCCTATTTCACTCTCAGATTGGGATTGGGAGCTTGCATGGCTGCAATGAAATCCTTTTGGTGAATGTAAACCAGTTAGCACTGTCTGCTTTCTATTGTAGTGTAATATTGAGCATCAGCATGTCTCAGTAGAAAAAGCAAATCTTAGTTTATAAGGTGACCTAGTTTATATTTTAGACTGCTGATGTTTTGCCCCAGTAAATATTGCACAGAATGTCAATGTACAGTGTGTGGTTTGTTCCAGGGTCTTCTGAGTAAGAACCCTTACAAATTCAGTTTGTTTTAACTTGAACTGAATGAACTTTGGTAAAAGGTTGGACCTACAGTTCCTTTCAGCCGACCTGATGTCTATTGCCTGACCATACACTGATCTTTGAGGAAGTTCATTGGTGGGTTCCTAAGTGTTCTGATTTGTATGTAATGATCCAAACAAATGTATTTGCTTTGCAAGCACAAACAGACATTTCTAATGTCTGCAGAGTTTCTTTAATTAATGTGTATCCCCTGCTGGAGAAGAGAGGGGGAGGGAGGGGGAGGGGGGGGCATGTGGTTGGATTGCAAGTTAACATGCAATAGGTTTCACTGTTCGTGATTTATGAAGGATGATGCGCGTGGTTATACAGGGGTAGGTAGCCTTTGTGAAGGTGTTAAGAATGCTGCATGGTGTCCAGTTCAAAGGTTGTGCTAATGGGACTGGATAAAAGCATTGTTTGTGTGCACTGTACTTTGCATGGCTGTGTATAATGATATGGTATCCTGTCCAAACTAGGAAGGATACACAATTAAGAAAACTCAGATTTGAAGGCCCAAAAGTCATCTCAGGACGTCAGCGGCTTCCAGACACACTCAGAGGTCATGATGGCACAGCTGATTGCAAGCCATTGTCTCTCTCGTGCAGTTGGAAGGACATTCCCATCATACTGGAAACCTATAATAACAGGGACCACAGTAATGCAAGCTTGCTGACATGCCCATCCACATTATGCTCCCTCTTTAATTTGTAGCCAGAGATGTTCTTTTTCAATTCCAGAGTGCTCTCATGGCTTTATACAGAAACCTTGGCTTGATAATCTTGTTATCTTTTCAATGAGGAGTGGCTGCAACCCTTAATTACAGTGCACATGTGGGCTCCCATCTGTTATGGCTACACTGAAACCTTATTCTGAGTCACCAGCAATAAAAGATATTGGAAGATGCAAAGCAATGATTTTACTAAATTATCTTTACAATGTCCTGATGCATATTGCCTCTCCATACATGCTGTAAATAAATGTTGCAACCCGACAAAACTCAGAAATTACAGAATTGACTAAGGCTAGGACCCAGCGTGCATTGTTAGAGCTTCAAGCATTAATGACTTCTTTGATTTTAGCCACTGTATAATGTCTGCTTGTTTCAAACCCATTCAAGCATCTGTGGGCTCGATCCATTATTACCCGCTTGCCATTCCCATTCCAGGGACATCTGGGAGACGTTGGTCAGTGCAGCCACTGGTTTGAGGTCAGTTTCACAGTGAGATCCTTCTGCTTTCCCTTTATTGTTGCTAAATAGTTGCACAATTCTCACAGAGCTAACGTTTCTTGAGACACATCACATGCCCTCATAGATTTGCTTACATTGCAGAGATTTTCTCATTTTTCTTACATCCACATTTTTTTTTGGCTAGTCGGTGTATATAACCAAAAAATATTATAATAAATGTTATGGACATTAATAAAAACTGTACATAAAATACAACAATAATTACATTTTTTTAACATGCATAGTTAATAACGTTATTTAAGTTTATCAACGAAAATGCACCGAACGCACTGCCTTAATACAGTCTGCATGTTGTGGTAAGTAAATATTATATTATTATTATTATTATTATTATTATTATTATTATTATGATGTTTTAGGCAGGTATTTCTGCATTGTGTTTTACAGATAGTGAAGGTTATGCAATACAGTCTTAACAAGATACAATGCGTGATGCTGCAGCTGTCACTGAATAAAAAATAGTTTTCATAAACTCATGTCTAGTTTATCAAGGATACATTCCAAACTACTGTAATCTGTTTGGAATAAATATTTTAGTAACACCCTAAAGTGTGTGTGTGCTTTTTTTCTCTCTCCTGACGCTACCAAGGCGTAATTATCCCTCGCTTTAAATTGTTGTGCACAAGCTTTTACTTAACTGCAATGATATTAAAATAATCATGTCAGGGAGGAGGAATGGAAATGTATGTGGGCGGTACAATCATCGATATTTATTCGAACGATTATATGGTAAGTCTGTTCTATTGTTCTATTTGTTAATAGCTTTACATTTCCTTTTCATACACATCTCATATATTTCATAAACATCTCATACAGATTTTTACACATGTATGTTGACCCCTCCAGATGGCTGGAGAATGTTATATTAAGAAACTTATATGCATAATAACTTAAAACAGAAGATTTACGTTTAAGTTCAGGCTATTGTTAGTATCTATCTAACATCAATCAATCAATCAATGTATTTTTTTGTTTGTTTTGTTTAATTCAATCACTATTAGAACATAAGAAAGTTTACAAACGAGAGGAGGCCATTCAGCCCATCTTTATTGTTTGGTTTTTGGTAGCTTATTGATCCCAGAATCTCATCAAGCAGCTTCTTGAAGGATCCCAGGGTGTCACCTTCAACAACATTACCTGGGAGTTGGTTCCAGACCCTCACCCTCACAATTCTCTGTAAAAAAGTGCCTCCTATCTTCTGCTTCTGTTCTGAATGCCCCTTTATCTAATCTCCATTTGTGACCCCTGGTCCTTGTTTCTTTTTTCAGGTCAAAAAAGTCCCCTTGGTCAACATTGTCTATACCTTTTAGGATTTTGAATGCTTGAATCAGATCACCGCGTAGTCTTCTTTGTTCAAGACTGAATAGATTCAATTCTTTTAGCCTGTCTGCATACGACATGCCTTTTAAACCCGGGATAATTCTGGTCGCTCTTCTTTGCACTCTTTCTAGAGCAGCAATATCCTTTTTGTAACGAGGTGACCAGAACTTAACACTATTCTAGGGGCGGTCTTATTAATGCATTGTAAAGTTATAACATTACTTCCCTTGATTTAAATTCAACACTGCTCACAATATATCCAAGAATCTTGTTGGCCTTTTTTATAGCTTCCCCACATTGTCTAGATGAAGACATTTCTGAGTCAACGTAAACTCCTAGGTCTTTTTCACAGTTCCCTTCTTCAATTTCAGTATCTCCCATATGATATTTAGAATGCACATTTTTATTGCCTGCATGCAATACTTTACACTTTTCTCTATCTCCAGCTGAGATTGTCTTGTGGTCTGGATCAGCACGCCTTGTTCACCTGGTAGAGTTAACAGTGCCATGGGAGGATGCTGTAGATGACGCGTATGAGAGGAAGAAACTGTGGTATGCTCAACTAGCCACTGAAGCAGAACAGCGAGGATGGAGAGTCCGGGTTTACCCAGTGGAGGTGGGTTGTCAAGGATTTGTGGCACTCTCTACAACCCGGTTTCTCAAAGACATCGGATTCAGTGGCCAAGAGTTGCGTCGCACAGTGAAGAACTTAGCTGAAGCAGCAGAGAGGAGCAGCAACTGGCTGTAGTTGAGACGGAAAGATTCTGGCTGAGGATCTCAAGCACAATAGAAAGAAAGAAACGCTGATGTACAGGTAAGTAAGCTGGGCTGAGTTGAGTGGGGGACGGAGGGGGGTGATTCTGGAACACCGGAATCACCGTCGAGCCCTCTTGAGGTGTCGTGGGCTAGTCGACGGAACACAGAGGATGGAAGGTGCCTACTTGAAGACCACAGAGATGTACCCTACTTAGCTCAATCCAGACGATTGTCATGCTGATGCGCTGGGGAGACAGCACTGTGGTTGATCCCCGGAGCCAGCATCGCAGCCGTTGTGTGTGCTGATGCGCTAGGGAGGCAAATAAGCTGATCCCTGGAGCCAGCATTACACTTCAGCCATCAACACCAGGCAGAAGGATATCTACATCATCATATGGAAGGACGCACAAATGGCTGGAGACACCTATGGATCACATTAGTTTACTGTAAAGCTACGTCTTAGTTGGTGCTCATCTTGGCGAGAGCCGAGTTCAAATCAGCTTGAAGTTTTAACATCTACTCTCGTGTAATGGAAATCATTATTAAATGTCATTTGCCATGTGTCTGCCCAGTTCCGAATGCTGTCTAGATCATTTTTAATGACCTTTGCTGCTGCAACAGTGTTTGCTACTCCTGCTATTTTTGTGTCGTCTGCAAATTTAACAAGTTTGCTTACTATACCAGAATTTAAATCATTAACGTAGATTAGGAATAGCAAAGGACCTAATACTGATCCCTGGTGTAAACATCCCAAAAATACAGTAGTATAGAGAATAAACCCCAAAAGCTTGTAAGAAATGTTAGTATAAACTTATCTGTGTATGCTAAGCTTTTACTGCAATGCAAAATGTACCCCTTTTATTTTTTTCTGAAGGAAAAATACTAAAATACTAAAAACTATTTTCGAAATTACAAGTAGCCATTTATTTGTAAATCTATTCACATTTCTTAATAAAAACCTTTTTTAAAAATTTTACATTAGCTTAGAATATCAGCCTGATTCAATAGCACCTCCAGTATTGTGTTTCCACATGGGGGACTTCAAAAAGGAAGTAACTTCTGCGAATAGGCAGAGCGCTCTGCCGTGGTTCAACATAACGTAAGTTAGCTCTTACTGAGCGGTGTGTTACGGAGATTGAAGATTGTGCAGAAAATCTGCTGTTGCATCGAGAGCCAACACCATGGCTTTAGCGGCAGTGAATTCAAACACATGCAAGAGTCCTGTACGGCTTGAAAACTACATTGAAAGCATTGTTCCTCAGTACTGTGATTGTTACATATTGCCTGTTTTATTTACTGGTGGCTACAGTGCAGTTTATGCTTGCAATTAAGCTGTTTCTATTGTATGCAAGTGCTGTTGTACAGCAAAATAAATAATAATAAAAAAAAAACTTTCCAAAAATAGAACAATTTTATTTTATCAACAATTATTCAACCCAGTAACATTTTATACAGCAAATCAAATAAAGAAAAACTTCCCAAAGAAATTATTTCTTCAACAATTATTTGAATACATCTGTGAAGCGGTTTTAGCATTCTTTAGTTTCTTTGTTTTACAACCACCTGCTTTTCCATGAGCTCCTGCATCTGCCTTTTCTGTTCCTCTGCAAAGTCTTACAATTTTAGTACAACTGTTTGTTTGTTTCTCTCCAATATGATTTAAGTTTATAGTACATATATCATTTTGTTTTTAGTGTGCTCTTGGTTCGATATTAATGTAACACTACAAAAGTACCTAATTTTAGTAAAGTTCTCTTATTCTAACGTCCCATTTCTGCCACGAAACGCCCAAAGAGTAAGCTGCTCACAACGGTAGCTAACATTACGAGGTAAGAGAGATACTATTCAACATTACGAAGCGCTCTCGGCGTGCAGGTAGTTCAATAGAAAGCGACACGTAACGCTCTGCCTATGTTGTCGTTTTATGATGTCTGCCATCGTTGTGAGTGATTTTGAATTCTAATGCTCCAATGTGGAGTTATTTACATTTTTCAGGTTTTAAACTTTGTTTAAACTTTCTTTGAGCTTGTCTGGAGAATTGTAACTGCCCAGCATTGAGCAGCCTTCCTCATTCCAGTCAAACAAATGTGACCTTTCAGCTCCGCAAGCCCAATCTAAACCACAGAGAGCGGGACTAGGTGGGACAAGACAAGTTAACAGGCTGTTTTGTCACATGGCTTGAATGAGAAAGTCTGTTAAATCCTAGGCCGTTATAATTTTTCAGGCAAGCTCACAGATAAGGTAAATCTAGAGACTTTTGATAACTGAATATCCAATTAACAGAACTCGGAACCACAGTCTGCATTGCATCACTGAGAGGAGGCTGTGTGGTCCAGTGGTTAAAGAAAAGGGCTTGTAACCAGGAGGTCCCCAGTTCAAATCCTACCTCAACCACTGACTCATTGTGTGACCCTGAGCAAGTCACTTAACCTCCTTGTGCTCCGTCTTTCAGGTGAGACGTAGTTGTAAGTGACTCTGCAGCTGATGCATAGTTCACACACCCTAGTCCCTGTAAGTCGCCTTGGATAAAGGCGTCTGCTAAATAAACAAATAATAATAATAAGAATAAAAAAATAAACTGTATTTTATATTTCATAATACACAGTAACTTTGGATACTCTAGAGAATTATTTTTTTTGTGTGCTAGTTTTATCTTCCTATATAAGACAAAACAAACAACAACAACACGAAAAGGAGAAATGTGTTTAGGAAATGCAATATGTTTAAATACAGTCGTGGTTAATTGTTTACAGTAATCACTTTTTAAAATCCCTGCATTCTGTAATATTTTGGGAATTTCAAAACAAAACAAAACAAAAGTTTACTACCTGTTATGCCTGTTTGTCCAGGCTAGTAAGATGTACTGAAGATGCAAACTGTACTGAAAGGAAAAAGAAGGATGTGTTCTTTTGTCCTGGTGGGGTGTGTTTTTTTTTTTTTTTTTCTTCCCCAGTTTTATGACAGAGGCATATAAATAATAACGTGGAAAAAATGTCAAAGCTGATATTTTGTGGTTTATTACCAGACATAATCAAACACTTTTGAGTTGAGTAAAATATTTTTACACTTACATTTTTGCCAGCTCATGGTTTCCTTCAAGTTATCCAAGAAAAAGTAGCTGCAGGACAGCTAGGTTAAAATGAAATAATATGTATGATTCCTCATGCACACCCTGCCTCTGCAGGGTCACCCCGCAAATGAACATGCAATTTACTATGTTTTGTTATGTGGCAATTTAGTTTCTTTTGGGAGATATCCCTGTACTCTTCAAATATTCTTTGATTTCATTCCAAGCTTCTGTCTCTGGTTTGACTCACACCAGATTGATTTTTCTTTTATCATTGTAAAGGCAAGTGGCATGCATTGTTTTTCTTAAACAATAACCTACGATAAAACGCTGGTCTGATTTACAGGTGTAAATCTTTTTTTTTCATTCACTTTGCATAATAGCCTGTAGCATGCCTGGTTACTGTAGTTCACTGGGTGGCAGAAACAATCTTTAACCCTTAAAGCACCGTTTTTACATGGATGGGTCTGTGTGGCTGCAGTTAGCTATACCATTTTATAAGGAACTTGAACTCAGCAACTGTTTAAGAACTAATAATTAAAAGGTCTAATTAAGCAAATGATCAGTTCAATGAAGGGTCTAGTTAAGTAACTGAGATAGGCAAGGCAATTTACAGTACAATCCCAACCCTCTCCCAGTGCCTGATACAGTCCATGTTGCCCGTTGATTGGACGTAGATTCCCTGCTGCTACATTATTATTAGAGATATTTCATGGTGTGAATTCCGATCATGTTGTTGATATTAGTTTAAAAACAAGTAGGCTAATGTTAATTATATAATATTATTTTAGTTCTACTATATATTATTTTGAATCTTTTCAAACTACTTTCTCTGTAACCACCTAGATGAATTGTTGGATTGTTTTAACTTGACCAAAAAAAAAAGCTAAAAAAACAAACAAACAAAAAAAAAACATGTCAAGCTACAGATTACATTTTGGTACAGGTAGCAGATTTTAACAAGGTAGCAAAATGTTATGCTTTCTTTCACATGTCATATTTTGCTATTGGTATAGCAAATTTGGACAAATTAGCAAAAAATGATGTTACACCGCGGTAGTGTTAGAAAGTGGTACATCGTCAGAATGTGGTACGTGTACCAAACCTTCACCCGTGTAATGTCAAAGCGATATGTTGTCACATTGAAAGTGGTACGCTGTCAGATTTTGGTCCAGGTGCAATCAATTGCGATCTGATGGGTGTTTTCCTATTGTCAAACAGAGGTACATTTACCATTACATTATACATTAGAAACAGACAATCAATTTCTCTAAAAAGAGAAAATTCACGATGAACAAGACAAAATGAGAAGTCCACTGCAAATTACACAAGTACAAAAAAAAAGCAGATGACCCAATGTATTGCATATGATACATATTTGCATACTATTTTCTTAATGGTGGAAAAATATGATTAATTACATTAACAACGATGTAAAAGACTGGAAAATAGATGTAAAAGACCATGCTCTTTTCTTAATGGTGGAAAAAATGATTAATTACAACAACTATTGGAAAATGTGTTTAGGCATGCGCGAGGAAGCAGTGCGCAGCGAACCGCGTACTTGAAAATAATAGTCTAAAAGTCTACCGAGTTTTATCAACCAGAGGTGGGTATGGGGAAAAAACAAACAAACAAAAAAAACACGACCTTAACCTCTAATGTTTACGTTATTTATTTATTTTTTTAAATGTACCACTTTCTATTTTCTCTCAATTTTAACAGTTTTAACAAACAAACTAGCATCCGGCGTGTTTCATTAATCAGCTGATTATCAACATTTAGAAATAAAACAAGAACCCCTGTTATTGCTACAAACACGCACACAAAAAAAATGTAATTCAAAGCAAGACCCTTGTTATCCTGGATAGACTTTGATCGATTTTCCCAGTGCTATCCCCGTCCACCTTTTTGTTCTTTCTGGGAACCCGTTGTTTGGCGGTTTCCTAGCAACAAAGGCATACTATTATTGCGTTTGTATGTTTCTAAGGCAACAAAGTAACTGAACAGCCAGAAAAGCTTGGTGCGTGGTGTTTTGGCGAAACAAGCTGGACATTTGTTGTTAGTGACATTAAGGTAAGTTAATAATAATAATAATAATAATAATAATACAATATGACTCTGATCATATAAATTATATCTTAAATTAAAAAGTAGTGTTTTAACAATCAGCAGCCGTGTAAACAGTAAGTATCGTCGCTGTTTAAGAATACAGTTGATATAATTATATTTAAATAATATCCTTCAACAGCAAACAAACTATGCAGGATAATTTTTTTAAAAAGTATCATTCCAAATACAATTCTGAATTCTTCAAGTCATACTACCGCTATACATGTTTTGTTAGGAAACGTTTGGAAATAGTTTTGTATCTAGTCATGTATTGTTTGATGAAATTCCAGTTTTTAGCATTCATTTGTTCTACTTCAAAACACAACAAATATTATAATTACACAAAAAGAAAACGAACGGGACACTACATTTGAACTGAGCTCCTGAAATCTATATTAGTCAAGAGTATACAGTACGTAATTAATTTGTTAAGGCCCAGGATATTTGCAGTTAGGATATTAACAGATCAAGGGAATTATCCTATAGTCAAGGCTTGCTACAGATAACAGTATTATTTTTTTATAGTACTTAATAGTGTAGTTGAACCTTAAAGTTTTAACCATTTTGAATTGTGGCTTTCTGTACTTATATGACAAATCAGAAGCTGATGTCATGGGGGCTGCACTGATAAGGGCAGCTCAGTGGACTACAGCTGGTTCTGGGACTGGCAAATTGGAAATCACTCCCTTGAATGAATCCTTGCTGAAAGAGATTATTAAATATGTGGAAAACTTTAGCGCCAGACATCCTCAAGAGGCAGCACTGGTTTTTAAGGAACCTCTTGGATGGACAACAACTTTAGAGCCTTCTGCTTTTGGACCAGATTATGAAATAAGGTATGTTAAAGATGTTTCTCATTGGTGTCACCAGGAAACAACCAGTGAATAAAGTATCACGTGACACCCGTGGGGTTTTTCATTGACCAATTTATTTTACAGGGTCTGATTGCTCATGTTCCTGCCTGCTGATCATTTCCACAATATACTTCATTTAGGGTAGTTGTATATAGTTGTGTCTGTTTGCCACATTGCCTACTCTGCTTGCATTTTTCACCAAAAGGCTTAAAGTACAGATGTGACTTCACTTTTTCATTCACTGTCTGATTATGCTTAAATAAATATGAGCTGAACATAATTTCTAAGTGTGCTCAAGTGCAATGATTTGTCTAATCATGTAATCATTGTGTGGTCTATGGCTAATGGAATCTACCTCAATAACTGTTGAAAATAAATACTGTACATAAACTACCTTTTTTCATTCTATTTTTTAGTAAGTCCACAGTAAATTCAAAAGAAGCTGCCAAAGATGGACAACCCTTGTTAAATCTTTCTTCACACGCCATTCAAGTTTACAGTTTTAGTCAGCTGTCCAACATTTTACAGTTGGCCCAAGACAAAAAGTTGAAGGAAGTGCGGGCATGTCTTGAAGGTTAGTTCACAATAGTTTTACAACAAATGCAGGTTAAACACACATATGAAGGTACACATAAAATATTGGTGAAACTCAACAACATTTCATATACAATAAAAAAAAAAAAAAGTATCTTAAAATTTCTTGTTTTCTCTTAGCCTCGAGTCAGGCGTGCGTCAGTCTTGTTCCCAGTTTTAATGAAGAAGCGTGATATTTATGGTTATGATAATGTTGCCTTGTATAGACATTTACTGCTGCTTTTTTATATTTACAGTAGAGTAAATCTTACCACAGTGCAACATTATATAAAGGACAGGTTGTTGACCAGTTTGCTAATTTTATGGCTATTGATATATTTTTCTTTGTTATGTATATCAAGCTAATAGAGACCCTGTAGCAAAAATTCTTGGGCCAAGCTTTGCTACAGTAGAAGGAGAGGATACCTCAATGTTGCGTCTCTTGGACAAAGTAAAAGAAGGTGGTGAAGGTCATGAAGCAGAACTGAAAATGAAAATGTTACTCCTCCTTCAGCAACTGGATATGCAGCTACTTAATAATTCCTTGAAGCAAATGTCACAGTATGTGGTTTACCACTTATTTGTTTATTGTATTATTCAGAAGAAAATACAGGATTTAATTATTGGAATAGATTATTAGAAAAAGCACTGTACTAAATACAATATTTAACTGACAGGAATTGTAATTTATTAATAGATTTTAAATTGATTGTTGCAGAGAAGTACGCCTTACCCCCGTCACAGTTAAGAATGATGTGGAATTGCTGAAACGCTTCTGTGGTGAAGGAGAGAAGATGGTGTTGAAGTCTGTTGAATACACATCAGGTTTGAGTTATATTCACATTCTTCTGTTTGGAAGAAATTCCTGCTATTAGGGAAACACTGTATATTTAAAATGTGTGTATTCTGTTTGCAGAAATATGGGAGTCATTACATATGTCAGATCACGATGTGCTGAAAGATAAATGAATTACCATTTACATATCATTCCCAGTAAATGCTCTCGTTCTAATGCATCTAATGTCCACAATATGAAAATTGTATTAAGAGATAATACAATATGGCCTCATCTGCACAGTAAATCTCAAGCTCACAACACATTTTACACCCGATGCGTGATATCAAATGAAAATACCTGGTCCAAACTGATTAATGACCAAGGATATGTGGATAAAAATATGAAAGCAATCAGGTTTATATTGAACAAGATATAGCTGGAATACGTACAAAGTGCTTTTTGTTAACATATTTAGAAACTGAGAAACTAACATTCATAAATGATGTAATTGAAATTTACATTGCAGATATTATGGTAAGGTATTATTTCAGTGTTTCAATTTTTTTAAATTTAAAGGTTACTGACAATGATTAAACATTTCTTTTAGATTATGAATTTTCAAATGGATGCCGCGCTGCACCATGGAGGCAAGTTCATGGAGAAATTTGTTATCTAGTAATTAAACCCGTTGACACTGATCCCTTGTATATCACATGCAGTACGGCTGGAGTGTTTCTTAATGGGGTGAGTAACAGTAATGAACGAGAAGTGAAATAGGTAAAATGACCTTCTAGTGTTTGAACAGGAGAGTTCATTTCTGTTGTTATAGGATTTATTTTTGCTGTATAAATAATTCTGTTGTGGCTCCAAGGTACAAATCTTTTTCAGTAGGGTTTCGAGAGACGTTTCCTGAGCATTATTTTGGAATCTCCACCGGGGATTATGGCTATTTCTTCAATAACACTGCTTCAAACTCCAGAAAAAAAGTTGATAGTTTGTTTTGCTTTAAATACTTATGCAACAATTATCCAAGGAAATTTTTAAGAGAATAAATGACTGAGAGATTGTATGTATTAAACTGTAACAAGTCTTCCCATATAATGGTGGTCTTCCCAGCAATGGGATCCCTAATGCGGGGTTGCTCTAGGGTAAACCACATGGCTATACCAACAATGGTATGATGCACCTGAAGGGGCATAATCTAAATGTACAATTTTTGGTACTTAAGTACCTAGTGTATATTTATCTATTGCACAATTCTTTTTTGTGACTATATTCAACCTGATCCTATATTGAGATGTGCAATGTCTTTTTCTTGATTTATGGACTGTTTTCTACACAGCTATATTCAGAACAGAACATAAATGAATAGATGCACAAACACACAGACGTTTTGAACATACTGACAAAATCTTGGGTTGTAGATATTACTGTTTAGTTTAGACACAGAATGTGGATTTTATTTTTAATGTGGAGCCCTAAATCTTTAAACATCTCAATACTGTTTATGTTATACTTGTATGTATTTATTGATTCACCCATTGTGACTGTTGTGCTTGACTATGAAGTGCAGTTTGTAGTCTACTCAAAATGCTGATAAATAAGGAAAACATAATTTATTCCTAAATACATTCAAGTGCCAATGCTCTTGCAAAGCCTGTTGTTCAAGATTTTTTAAAGTGGAAAATACATATTTAAAGTATAATTTTTAAGTATTGCATGTGATATGAACCAGAGCTATATTAATTAATTCTCTGAAGTATTATAGTGTATCTTTAATGACTTATTCCAAATAAATAGGTAAGCACATTTGTCAGCTGTCACAAATCTTGGCAATATGAAAGTATATGCAACCATTAAAATGCCGGACTATCCATAGTTATTTGCAACACTAATTGAATTCATTACTAATCATAGTTATACAGTTATATAAGTCAAATTAACATCCTCTATAGTCCAAGAGAAAGGGACATTTTTTATTTCTGAGATCTGCTTTGTGAGAAAACAGCAATCTGCACCTATCAGAAAATGTTTAATTTCCACAGTATTAGAATTCAGTAGGCTATATGTTCTGATTTTATTATAATTCTTTTTTTGAAGGATAGTTTTCAAATGTAGCTTTTGTATCATGTTTGTGATATTGGGACCAAGCACAGCAATTTACAAACACTGGCTTGTTTGAGCAAGTCTCCATTTCTTTTATCTGGGTCCTTTTTTCTACTTTTTCAATGGAATAAAAATGTAACCTGAATGCAGGAAACATTTGACACACCCCTGTGAACACTTATGTGAATAGCAACAGAAAAAGTCAGTAATAAGGTGTTACTTGCAATGTATAGGGCTTATATATACTGTACCATATAGTACTGCCCTATAGTGCTGTTTTATAAGCAATTGCAATGGTAAAGGCAAATATTGTGAGTTAACAGTACAACTGACAACAACAATGCTGGTAGAATCAGTTCAATAATTCTAATATCTTGTTATAATGCAATGTCACACAAACAAGTATGTTATTATTATTATTTTTACAAAATAGGGTCAGTATGTTTTACATGTAATGTGAGTCCTTCAATATAATATTTTTGCTATTTCTGTATTTGTTATTGTTCTTTCAGGGTGTGGAAAAGGAAAGAGAGGAAATTGACTATGAAAGAAAAAGTGAAGTGTATAAAGATCTTGTCACACTTCTAAAAAACAAGTCTCCACATTTTGCAGAAAACATCACTAAGCAGGTATGCACACACTTAGAACCATTCTTTACCTTGCATATAAAAAATACTGTGTGTTGATTTGTTGCTGCAATGAGAAAAAACACATAGCAGTAAACCCAAGTATTTTCAAAAGTATAGATGATTATTGATACAGTAGATACAATTGTATCGGATTAAAGTGACATTTCCTATTGTAAAAGTAGACATTTATTTCAGTTTGAAATACAGTGCCTATAGAAAGTCTATACCCCCTTGAACTTTTTTCACATTTTGTTGTGTCAGTGCCTCAGGGTTTCATGCATTTAAATGAGGATTTTTTTCCACTTATCTACACACCATACTCCACACTGTTAAGGGGAAAAAAGTTTTTATTGAGAAAAATTATCTATTAAAAATACAAAACTGAAAGATCATAATTGGATAAGTCTCCACCCCCCTGAGTTAATACTTGGTGGAAGCACCTTTGGCAGCAATTACAGCTGTGAGTCTGTTGGGATAAGTCTCTATCAACTTTGCACACCTAGATTTGGAAATATTTGACCATTCTTCTTTACAAAACTGTTCAAGCTCTGTCAAGTTCCTTGGGGAGCGTTGATGGACAGCAATCTTCAAGTCATGCCACACATTTTTGACTGGATTTAGGCTGGGGCTCTAACTGGGCCACTCAAGGACATTTACCTTTTTGTTCCTTAGCCACTCCAGTGTAGCTTTGGCTGTGTGCTTTGGGTCGTTGTCATGCCGAAAGGTGAACTTCCGTTCTAGTCTCAGCTTTCTTGCAGAGGGCAGCAGGTTTTCCTCAAGGACTTCTCTGTACTTTGCTCCATTCATTTCCCCTTCTATCCTGACAAGTGCCTGTCACACTGCTGGCTGAGTGGTGCCGTCAGATCCAGGAAATGAATAACACACGGGACAGATTAAATTAAATGATGAAGGCGTTTGCTTGCGCCGGTTTATTATAAATAAAAAGGTTTGAACAAAACACAGGACACGGCACTTGAGGCCAAAATAAACAGACAAACAAAACGAACAGACACTAACAAACAGGGACGAACACTAAACAAACACGTACCACGTAGCAATTGCTGTTTCACTTTAATTATCTCCTCACTCCCGTTCCTTCGCCCTGAACACACAACCCCGAGTGAATGAAATGTGCATCTATATATACTGTTGTGCCGGGATTCAATTACTAATTAATTATTCACTTGAATCCCAGCACGTGAATTAATTACGTGCAACCTTGTGCTCACATATTAAATACTTTAAATGCACGTGAAGTGATGTGCAATCCCGTGCCTAAAGACAATTACATCTTAAATAACTTGTGCTGCACACACCCATTTATATCCCGTGCAGCCAACTACAATCCCCCAAATTAACACACGCAACATACAACATATAACACACAAATGCACACAGGGGCGGGGCACATTGCCACAGCGCTCCAGTCCCTGCTGATGAGAAACATCCCCATAACATGATGCTGCCACCACCATGCTTCACAGTTCTTTGGGTGATGCGCTGTGTTGGGTTTGCGCCAAACATAACGCTTTGCATTTAGGCCAAAAAGTTCCATTTTAATTTCGTCAGACCACAAAACTTTTTGCCACATGGCTACAGAGTGTTTGTTTTTTTGCATACTTCAAACAGGATTCAAGGTGGGCTTTCTTGAGTAATGGCTTCCTTCTTGCCACCCTACCATACAGGCCAGATTTGTGGAGTGCTTGGGATATTGTTGTCACATGCACACTTTGACCAGTCTTGGTCATAAAAGCCTGTAACTCTTGCAAAGTTGCCATTGGCCTCTTGGTAGCCTCTCTGATCAGTCTCCTTCTTGCTCGGTCATCCAGTTTAGAGGGACGGTCTGATCTAGGCAGGGTCTTGGTGATGCCATACACCTGCCACTTCTTAATAATCGTCTTGACTGTGCTCCAAGGGATATTCAAGGCTTTTGATATTTTTTTTTATACCCATCCCCTGATCTGTGCCTTTCAATAACTTTGTCCTGGAGTTCTTTTGAAAGCTCTTTGGTGTTCATGGTTGAGTCTTTGCTTTGAAATGCGCTACCCAGCAGAGGGAACCTACAGGAACTACTGAATTTATCCTGAAATTATGTGAATCACTACAATTTAACACAGGTGGAAGCGATTGGTTACACCTGAGCTAATTTAGGATTTGCTATTACAATGGGGGTGGATACTTATCCAACCAAGCTATTTCAGTTTTTATTTTTAATTAATTTTCTACAAATTTCTAGAATATTTTTTTCACTTGGAAGTTGTGGGGTAGGATGTGTAGATAAATGAAAAAAAAAACTATTTTATTGCATTCTAATTCCAGGCTGTAAGGCAACAAAAGGTGAAAATTTTGAAAGGGGGTGTAGACATTCTATAGGCACTGTACATACATTTTGAAATACTGAAGTGTAGCAGCTACTGCCACATCTATGACCCTTCATATTATTGAATGAATTATTTTCATTCAAACAATATTGTAAATATTTTTTAAATTAATTTCTTCTTTTTGTTTTCAAAGAAAACCATAATTATATAGTTTTCACATATCATACCATTCAAGACAGGCAAAGTAGCTGAAAAAAGCAATGAAAGTATGTAGCTAAGCATTTCAGTTTAAGAGCAGTCACATGACACTCTTTTAGACATTCAGGGTATTATTAAACACAATCAGTACATTGTAGGTTAATGTCAAGGTCGCTCCACCATGTAGCTTTGAAAACATGATACATTCTACTTTGCATTATGATTGATGCAATCTGTTATTAATAAGATTGACATCATAGATGTTGTGAACTAGGGTGAATAACTGCATCAGTAAACTCCAGCTTTCACCTTTGTTTCCACTTTCTAATATATACTTTCACTTTCTATTGCCATAATATTTTGAATAGTTTACATCTGAAACATAACTTTTTAAAACTAGTAAAACATTTTAAATCAGCTTGTCAAACATATTGGTATTTTGTGTTTCTTGTTTAAATTACAACTAAATATTCTGCAACAATACCCTGTGACATTCTGTAACAATACCTGGTGACATTTATTCCTTAGACTGGTACAACATACAATATATCATTGTTTACTAAAATTTGGGTCGATATCCTTTAGATGTATCACAGCTTCTCTAGGGGTAGGTGGCTAACACCTGCTTTTGGGTGTAGGGAGGCTATTGGCTTTGTTGTGAGATTGGAGTACCTTCAGTTTTTCTGCGCTAGTGTAGGGATTGCTGCAGTGAAGGAAAGTAATGGAGGTGTGGGGGGATAATTTAGAATTATAAGAAACCTAACAGTTTACAAACTAGAGAAAACCATTTGGCCCATCAATGCATGTCCAGTACCCTAGTTACTTGATCTCAGAACTACGTCAAGTTGGGTCTTAAAGGATCCCAATGATTCAGCATCAACAACATGTCTAGGTAACCCATTCCATCCCCTCACCACTCTCTGTAAAGTGTCTACTCCCCTCTGTCCTGTCTATCTCCACTTAATTTCCTCTGGTCCTGGTTTCTGTGATGTGCTTAAAATATCATCTTGGGATTTATGGTGCTCTTTCAACAGAGTAGGAGAAAGCAAAGTGTGTACACTAAAAAGAAGGTAGCTAACAACGGGAAATTTACATGTGGCCATATAATCATTCCTGCGGTAACCTAAAGAATGCCTCTTGATAATTGTTAAAAAAAATACCAAAAAAGTTTTAAATTTTAAAGTTCAAAATGTTATGGACATTTGTTTTTTCACTTATAAATGCAATTGGCAGTCAGAGGTTGTGGGCAGGTTTGGCCTTTACAGCATTCAAATAAATTAAATACTGTTGGATAAAATAACACTGAAGGTGGTTATAAAGGAAGACATGAGGAAAAGCTCTGTTTATTAGGATAGGCAGCAATCCCAGAACACACTGTTTAAAAGAAGAATCCAGGCTTAGTTTGCTTTTTCAGTTTAATGACCCCTACTGTTAGAAAAACTCATGTCCTGAACACAGCCGTCTCAATGACGGGCAAAGCTTTTGGAGATTTTGGAAGGAGATCAGCTGCACTACACTAAATTATAAATATGGAAACATACTCTCTGTGCATTGTTTTTGTTTGAACAGTGGCTTTCTTTTGGTTTATCCTCATGATGAAAGTCAACTCCACAGCCAACATAACATTATTTTTATTGTCTTGTTGACATGTTGGGATTTGAAACTAAAACTGACTTCATATTATATACATTGTAGAACATAATAGCCACACAAGTATTTTTTAATCATTCATGTGCCTTAAACAAGCAGTTTTAGCAAAGTTATTTTATTATCAATGTTTCCCTTGAAAACATCTTGTTTTATTTTGCAGCATTTTTTTTTCCCTAGGAAAATGTATTAAAAAAAAATTAACCTTTCTGACATTTTGCTATGTCTCATTGCAACCTGAAGTAGGTAGAAGCATGAAACTAATTTTCACCATTTAGACCATACTAATCTCTTTGTAATTGTCTCCAAATGTAGTCTTGCATGTCAAAAATGTTCTGTGCTAAACAGTTTATTCTTTATTCCATTATTTCAACAGTAGAAACATAACTAGTGTGGTTTCAAATAGGCTTGAACTTGCTTGATGACATCCAAAGATAACAGAAAGAAATCTCTAAAACTATACTGCTGTTTCCAGTGCAAGCAGGCAGTGATCTTTTCCTACTTTTATTGGATTACACATTTAATTGTAACCTTTTAGGTTGCCAAAAAAGACTATACATAGAAAACTGTTGCAGGCAAACTATTCACTTCCAATGGGTTTTTTTTGTTCATTTGATGCAGTTCTCAGAGCAGCTGTGATTGTGTGTAAGCAAGGAGAATAAGTTGATGTATTTAGATGAAGGGTCACATTTTTCATAATAGACAACATTCATGAGGTTTCCATGCGGGGCAATTTACACGTGAAATGGCGATGTGCGTGCACGTTTGGGAGAATTACTCGTGTAAATCAGGTTTGTGGCCAAAAAAAAACCCAGCCAAACAGAGGGATAGGGTAAATCTCATTTACTCATGGTCAGCAAGTGCAGCCGCTCCTCCAATCTGCGGATGCCACATAATTTCCCTTCCAGGTCGATGATTTAGATGGCCGACTTCCACCTAACCCAGGGAATGAACTGTCGGGCCATCCAGTGCCCTCGCAGGTCAGGAGGGAGATCTAACACCAAGAATCATTCGATCTCTTTCACATATCCCACTGCTCAGAGTGGAGCCGAAAGAACACTTTGCTAAATCTGCTTTTCCCATTACTCCTCCCTCCCTGGAAAAATAATCTGCATTTTGGTGGTCTTTCCCCGCAGGGTGTACCATGTGATACATGAAGGGCTGCAATGCCAGATACCACCGAGTTATCCGGGCATTGCTGTCCTTCATTGTGCTTAACCACTTGAGTGGGACGTGGTCAGTGATGAGATCAAATTAATGTCCCAGCAGGTAGTATCGTAAAGAGTGAGTAGCCCATTTAATGGCCAAACACTCCTTTTCAACTACAGAGTAGTTTCGCTCCCGAGGGAGCATCTTTTTACTGAGGTACAGGATGGGGTGTTCTACTCCATCTACTGTTGCCTTTTCACAGTGCACTCGCAGGTCGGGAGGGAGTTCAAACACCAAGAACCATTCAATCTCTGTCACACAGTCCTAACTGCAGGAATGAGCAAGGAGGTGCCGTTCGGGAGAAGAGGGACGGTCCCGCAGAGCAATGCTTTTTGCTTCAGTTACATCTGGCATAGCTATGTACGTGTTGCAGTGGCTCTGAACCAGGGAGTTGACAAACTTGTAAATACAGCGATGAACTGTGGTGTTATGCACCCCAAACACATTACCAACTACCCTGTACTCAGCTGAGTAACCCTAACTCTTTACTCAGCTGAGAATGCCAGCGTATACAGAGCAATCGCCACTCTTTTTTTCCACTGGCACAGGAGACAGTACATAATTCCTTTTTGGCTGCATATCTTCCTTTACCAGTTCCACTATAATGTTGCTGAATGTTGCCCTGGTTACGTGAAATGACTATCCACTGCAGATCTGAAAGAGTGATGCAGCACAACCTCTTCCCACCAACAAGATGGACAGGTATGTGTCCAAACCGTCCTTTCACTAGCCATTGGCATTAGATAAAAAGGCATACGTATTTGCTGGTAGAGGATGCTTGGAGGTTCAAGCTCCCGAAAAAGGGAAAACATCCACTGTTCTCAAGACAGCCTTGGGAGCATACGAGGAAGATGTGTGGCACAGAGTTTTACAATCCGCCGGTTTTCAGCCATGGTGATCTGCAATACCTGTGTTGGTCAGTTTCATTTTATACCTCCCAGTTCATTTTGAATGAATGAGTCGTAAGATAAATTAGTTGAAACCTGTTTCAATACTAACGACATGCCACCCTGCCAATGACATTTAAGAAACTATTTGGGCAAAAGCAATAAAACACATTATTAACCAACCAGGCACAAGGTATTTTGCTTTATTACAGCAGCTTAGATTCACTCGTGTACCAGTTCTCTTTGCATGGAAACCGCATTTTCACAAAATGTCACTAGTAATCTCAAAAACAGCATGAGTACTTTACACATAGCTAATTTACATATCAACCCCCAACTATCCCCTCGATTTGCATGACGTCGTGTGAAAAGCCCGGTTTACTCGAGTAAAATAAACTGAGTGAAAGGAAACCCAAAAAAGCATTTTACACAAGACATTTTTCTCGAGCAAATGTCTCGAGCTAAAAAAAAAAACATGCATGGAAACTCCACCATTGATGAACAGATTTGTACCATTTAAAGTATTACAAAATGTCACTTTGTTTTCTGTGTTCATCTGGAACACTTACATGTATCATCTGATTACAGTACAGTTGTCATTTTAAAAATGCAATTCAGTATCCCATCACTAACTTAGTTAGATCCCCCTTAGGACACTTCGATCACCAGGGAACCACCAGGCCACTCAAGTATTGGTCAATTTTGTTGTGAATAATTTACTTTATGAAAGGCACTGGATTTGCAGCACTGGAGACTGAAATACAATGCTATTGAGTCACAGACCAGGTAAAGCTTCCCTACTTTGCCCCTCAAGCCTGTCAGTGGAGGGGGCTACTTACAATTCATTCTCAATGTCCATTCAATCCTTTGTCTCTACAATGTTCCCAATTCCCATCTACAGTTGTGCTGAATTGTGTGGTGTTTTTTTTCTAGTTACTGATTGCTAAGTTGAGACCACAAACTCCTCTAACATGTGACATACAGTAACCATATTTAAACATTGATCCCCTGAGGTGAAAACCTATTAAGAACATAAGAACATAAGAAAGGTTACAAACGAGAGGAGGCCATTTGGTTCCAGACTCTCACAATTCTCTGTGTAAAAAGTGCCTCCTATTTTCTGTTTTGAATGCCCCTTTATCTAATCTCAATTTGTTACCCCTGGTCCTTGTTTCTTTTTTCATGTCGAAAAAGTCCCCTGGGTCGACATTGTCAATTCCTTTTAGAATTTTGAATGCCTGAATCAGATAGCCGTGTAGTCTTCTTTGTTCAAGACTGAATAGATTCAATTATTTTAGCCTGTCTGCATATGACATGCCTTTTAAACCAGGAATAATTCTGGTCGCTCTTTTTTACACTCTTTCTAGAGCAGCAATATCCTTTTTGTAGTGAGGTGACCAGAACTGAATACAATATTCTAGATGAGGTCTTACCAATGCATTGTAAAGTTAACATTACTTCCCTTGATTTAAATTGATAAGGCCTGTGACGGCTTCTGTACTGCTACTATAATTTATATGTTGAACTTTCTGAATCTAGAACTGATAACTTAGATGCAGCTATGGGCTGTATTTTCTCCTGTTTTGTAAAGGAGAAAATGTAATGTTAACAAAATGAGAAACAATGGTCAACCTAAGAAGGCATAAGAGACATTGGTTTTTGGGAATGTTTTTTACCATTTAGTATGTTTTTTCTACATTTAAGAAAGTTAATTACAGGCTGGAGTAAACACTTTGGAAGTCTAGCTTTATGAGTTTTAAACATTTAAGGTCTGGGATTCTCATTAACTGGGTGTGATACACCAACTTTCCTCCTTATTTCTTGCTTGTGCAAGGTGGTGAGCCAACCTCAACATTATGTTATGATGTACTTTACTGTTGGTGACATATTTCAGATACTGTAGGACATTGCCACTATCATTTCTTCTTTGTGGTCAAATTAATATGTATTTTGTCTATAGATGGAGGCTTTTAACACTTGCCACGCACAGCTGATTTTCTAATTAAACAGCAACATTTTGGTGTCCAGAATATTCATTTATAAAACATTTTTATGTATGAAAAGGTCATATTTTGGACTGGATCGTTAGGCTGTTTTTAATTTATGTCACTGTTTAAAGCGATTTTTATGATTCTATAGTCACGCTAGCTTTAGACGGCAAATGTTACAATCTTTTCTCACACTTTTTACACTTTGACATTTTGCATTGAAAAATACAAAACAATTGAGCTAGTTTGCCCTTAATGTATATGGCATTATGACATTGGCTTTACTATATGTCTACAAGTTTTCCATTGCTACCTCTATTCAAGGAAGCAGTGTGGTCCAGTGGTTAAAGTCCAGGGCTTGTAACCAGAAGGTCACCGGTTCAAATCTATGACAATGACTGACTCACTATGTGACCCTGAGCAAGTCACTTAACCTCCTTGTCCTCCATCCTGCAGATGAGATGTTAAATCAGTGTCCTATTGTAATTGTATTATTGTATTATTACTTGTACTGTAACACTTGAAATGTATTTGCTTACGATTGTATGTCGCCCTGGATAAGGGCGTCTGCTAATAAATAAATAATAATAATAATAATAATAAAGTGACTCTGCATATAATGCACAGTTCACAGCCTACCTCTGTAAAGCGCTTTGTGATGGTGGTCCACTATGAAAGGCGCTATAAAAAAAAGATAAAGATAGTAATGGCTTTTCTCACACACACAAGTTGTGCATATGTAGAAATACTGTCAGGTTTTCTAATGAACATTAAAATTTAAATAGGTCATAATTAAGGCTTGACACACTTTAAGGTGTGTCAAGCCTTAATTATATGCATCGGCAAATTGTAGATGGGGCTCATTTATAAATTAAGTCTGTGATATTAAAATGAGATTTATGAGGCGGCAGAACAGCTGATAGGAAAGAGTATTATGCAGTCATAACGTATTTCTTACGACAGAGTGCAGGCTCCTAACCTTCCTGATCAACCCAGGAACAGAGGGAGAGTACTGAGAAGAAGGGAGAGTATTTAGGGGTCTGCATTACCTTTTTTGATCTCCATGAGGTTGAAATTATAGCTCGATACCGGCTATTTGATTTTGTATAATTGTTTGTATTCGTCCCTGTGGTAGAGTCCTGGTATACTTGCCTCAGGCGGCCGAGGAGAACACAGACGAGACTGAGGTAGAGATTGACGTTGATACGCCGACACAGGCGCACGGGATTTAATCAATGAACATAAACAAAAAGTAAACAATAATGTCATGTGACGCTACCAGTGATGGTAGCGCACAGAGGACGATACATGACTGTACAAACACAAAATAAAACATAATACAACAAACTAAATCAAAGGTGCCGTGAAAACGGCAGGCCTTGCAGCAGCCCCGATCACAGTGACCTCTATATTTTTATACTAACGCTCTGCTGAGACACGTAATAACAAATAACGCAAAAATATACAATAGAACTACATATTTCCCATGTGCAGGGCTTCCGCCCTGCCACAGTCCCATAATAAACTTGGTTCAGTAAGTTATCCTTTTCATTTTGTATATTTGGTTTTATCCGTCATATAATAATAATATAATATAAAGTCAAGACACTTAGTCAACACAGGTTATTTCTGCCTCTCCAGATGAGCTACCCTGGCTTTAGTGGGTTAAAACCTGTACATGTTATTTAAAACACAGGTTAGCCCATTTTGAACTGTCATTTCTGCCTCTCCAAATGACAATTGTTACAAGAGATCACATTATTTTTACATACAATTACCCATTTATACAGTTGGGTTTTTACTGGAGGAATCTAGGTAAAGTACCTTGCTCTAGGGTACTGCAGCAGTGTCCCCCACCTGGGATTGAACCCACGACCCTCCGGTAAAGAGTCCAGAGCCCTAACCACTACAATTTAGCGCTGTGTCGGTCGATCTTCATACATGTCCCCCCATGTGCTTAGCCACAGAGCTGCTCACATTATTTAATGCTGAATTACGCCGCATAATTAATTGAGAGCTTACCTTTAAGTGTGGTTAAAATTATTTTATTACAATATTAGAGTGGAATTGTTCTTTTTATTGTTGGAGTGGTGTGCTTGCTTTGCAGTATTGTTTTCATAAAAAGAGGCTTTGTTTCTGCTTATGGAAAACTTGCTATGTTTCCCTCAAAAAGGAATAGAGAAGCAACATGTCTGATGTCGAAATGGAAAATTTGCTATACTTGAAATGGTCATAAATAACCTTTTTTTTATTATTATATACAACCTAAGCCTATATAATTTTATAACACCGTGTAACAAATTTTTGTCTTTTCGTTCACATAAAGTCAGAAAAAAACAACATATGAATCCAAATTAACATGTATTTATACTAAAGTAATACAAAAATGACTACAAAAGATTTAGAAGTGAGTAGTTTTTCGAGATTTACGATTATACTGTAAATCACTTTCACGAATCAGCCCCCAAATGTAGTCTTCCATCATGTTCTCGTTATACTGTCCTTGGTAGCGGCGTTCAAAGTCCAGTTTATCCTGGTGGAAGCGCTTGCCTTGCTCCTCCGAGTACGCTCCCATGTTCTCCTTGAATTTATCAAGATGAGCATCAAGGATATGGACTTTGAGGGACATCCTACAGCCCATTGTGCCGTAGTTCTTCACCAGAGTCTCAACCAGCTTCACATAGTTTTCGGCCTTGTGATTGCCCAGGAAGCCCCGAACCACTGCGACAAAGCTGTTCCAAGCCGCTTTCTCCTTACTAGTGAGCTTCTTGGGGAATTCATTGCACTCCAGGATCTTCTTTATCTGTGGTCCGACGAAGACACCGGCTTTGACCTTTGCCTCAGACAGCTTAGGGAAGAAGTCTTGAAGGTACTTGAAGGCTGCCGACTCCTTATCTAGAGCTCTGACAAATTGTTTCATAAGGCCCAGTTTGATGTGCAGTGGTGGCATCAGCACCTTCCGGGGGTCCCAGCCATACTCATCATACTTCAAGGTGTCCAGCAAGGTCTTGATGCTGTTGTAATCCTCTTTGAGGTGCACCGAGTGAGCCAGGGGAAGAGACGGGTACTTGTTACCATTATGGAGCAGCACGGCTTTGAGGCTCCTGGATGAGTTGTCAATGAAGGACAGTATAACGAGAACATGATGGGAGACTACATTTGGGGGCTGATTCGTGAAAGTGATTTACAGTATAATCGTAAATCTCGAAAAACTACTCACTTCTAAATCTTTTGTAGTCATTTTTGTATTACTTTAGTATAAATACATGTTAATTTGGATTCATATGTTGTTTTTTTCTGACTTTATGTGAACGAAAAGACACAAATTCGCCCGTTTTCTCATTGGAAATAGGTAAATTTCAAAATATCACTGTCCTGGTCACAAAAGCAAAGTTTGTGGGGAATAATAGGCATTTTCTATACTTTTGAGGCATAAGCAATTAGGAAATAACACTTACTACCCAGGAACAAAAATTGTGTTATATAGTGTAACCATTGTTTATTATAATTAGGGCTTCTGTTTTTCCGGTTTTATTAATTGTATTTTTTGGTGCTTAGCTAGTTTCAAGTTTTATGTACTCGGGGCTTTCGTTTATTTTTCGGGGCTTTTGTTTTTGATATTCTCTATACTGTATGAAATTAGTGTTTTCGGTTACTTCTCAAAATGTGTGAGTGTTTTTTTTTTTTTTTTTGTCAAAATATGTATAGTAACTCAACAGTACTTGCACACTTAAGTTGTACCTTCCTTCCATTGCTGTCTTCCATAACGGAATCCCTGTGTTCACGGGCACATTCCGGGGATTTTGTGTGTAGGCATTTGTGTACATTTTGCCACAATTCTGTTTTAAATCCTCTGTATCTTAACTGTAATACAGCTTGAAATCCTGTTACCAAGCCTCCATCCTGATTGTAATCTTGTTTTAAATCTCACAAGCGGAGTCTCCAATAGAAATGTAGGAAAATGCTGTCCTTCAGTAGTTGGGGCAGGTTTAAAGTATTGAGAACGAATCAATGATGCAAGTCAGAAAGGCTGGACGTTGTGAAATGCAGCTCTGTGAAATGTATTTATTATTATTGTTATAGTAGGTTTTATTTTTTAATGGGAATAGGGTAAAGTCAACATGAATTGATTAACTATTTCCAACCATTTTCCTGTGCTTTCCGGTGTTTATTGGCTATCTATCCACCGATTTCATTTTTTTTTTGTATTGGGGGTGTTTTAACGGTTAAAACTGAAAATCAGAAGCCCTAATTATAATATATTTTTTTTTACTTTTGAGTAAGTGTAGCAATACAACTGAATTCTTTTTTGAACAGGATTTTGCAATTTATGAAGAACCTCCATCGACTCAAAAGACCCAACATGTGGAATTGGTTGATACTGAGGAACAAGGCCAAACCAAAAGGTCTTACGAGAATCAAGAAAAGAATGTGCATGAGAAGATGAGACAACAGCCTACACAGAACAAGCCAACCCTCCCAAAAAAATTGGAACCATCTTTAAAGTGGAAGAATCTTAATTTAACTTCTTCCCAAGGGTATGTAATCATTTAACTTGTATAGTTTAATTAGTTTAAAGGTTATAGTGTTGATAGATAAAAATCTGCATTTCTGCATGATAGGCGAACGATAAAAATATTTTGGAAATACGTAAGTGCCACTTTAGTTGTGTGTACTGCTTAATGAGTGAAAAGGGCATAATCATTAATGTCTTACTGGTTTCTTGAAGCCATAAAATAAATAAGCCACATTCTAAGTTGGTGTTCTAACATTAAAGTAAATATTGCTAGGTATGAAAGTTTACTATTGTGCTAATCTTTGTTTTGTGCACGTTTCATCTTTTCACGGATGTAATGTTTAGTCTCTAACTTGCCATCCAAACACCCCAGTTTTCTTTACTATGCATAACAAACTTTGCAGTAAACTGCAGTCTTTTCCTCTGGCATAATTTCCTGGTGCACCAAAAGAGGTCTCCTGGAGAAACTGTGTTTTTCTCAGAGCTCAGTGTGTTCTGTCTAGACCAGAGTGACGTGTACAGCTCTGCAAGAACGCATCCAGTTTGATAAGAGCTACAAGACGTATTACTATTGTTGAATAATTTGTTTCAAGTTTTATTTTAAATAGCACTTAATTATATGTTATATTGTGTAGTTTAAGGTCATTGTTATATATTATTAGCTAGACATGCAAGTAGATTTTATTTTTATTTTATTAGATTGTAGCATTTTTTGTTCATCGCATACAAGCTTAAAAAGTGTTTCAATTTATTTGTAAACTACATTGTGGTCTATGATTTTATGTAGCTTACACTTTATGCTCTAAATATTTATCCTATTTCTTCATGTGGTTTATTGTGTGAATATTTCTTTTAAAATATAGAGATGGAGTAATTATGAGCTATAGTTTTTAAGACGTTTCACATTGTTTTAGTTTTGTTTTGGTCTGAATTTCACCCACTCCCTCCTGTAAATCAACATGGTCAGCTGCTATCCTCAATGAAAAAAAGTTAATTGGGTCTTCATAATTGCAAAAATAAGAATGTGAAAAAAAAACATGAAAGAGTGCATGTACTGGTTAAAATATAAATATATTGCATTATAGCTAAATCAATTTGAAAAGTCTATGAGGCTAGGAGTGTATGAGAAAAGTTTGGTAACAATTTGTGCAAAATGAAGCCAGTTATTGTGTTCATCATGTAGTGTTACAGACACGATGGACAGACACGATTAAGCAAAATTATGAAAGAGCAAGGCTGATTTGACAGTACAGTTATGTTTCAATCAAAAAGCAATGTTGCATTTACTGCTACCAGTTCAAATTGCCCTTCCTTTTGGGCATAACAGTTTTTTAGGCTTAACTGCCCTCACCGTAACAGAGGCGAATAGATCAAAATTGTAATATTGTATAATGGCAACTTAATGCAGAAGCATATATATATATACACTAGTATTTGGTTGAAAATGTGTTTATTTTGCAAGAGCTGAGTGTTATGTAATCATTTTAATGTTCAATCTGAATCCAAAAAGCAGTGCAATGATTCAGAGTACGGGAAAACGTGTACAAAATGCTGTTAAACTTTGTTTGTTAAACTATCAGGCCTATAAATATTTCCTTTAAGTAAATCAATATAATGTAGGTACACCCCTCATGTTTTTAGAATTAAGATACTGGATTGTTGGGGTTTTAATAATTTTACAATTTAAATGTATTTTTTTAGGGAAAAAAATGAAAATTCCACAATTATAAAGATTGTCAAACCTGAAAAAGAAACTGCAGCAAAGGGAAGGATCTCTCCTCGGAGTCCAGAATTTAAAAACAAGGCACATTTTTCCTCTGCACATTTACCAAGAAGACCTTCTGCACGAAAAACGTAAGTTTGTCGGGTGGGATAGGCTATTTAGGTAAACTTTGTGTATTTTTTGTTTTTGTTTTTGAATTTCTTATGAACTGTAATTTGTATATGTTTTTAATTATTTAATATGATTTAAGAAGGTTGTTTATTGTTTCAACACCACAACAAACAGAGGACCTGTAAACTAATATACTAATGTGTATATCTATGGTATATCTATGACATGGTAGCATCATGGCCTGGATGTTGCTTGACAGGGAGAGAGACTGAGACACAGAAAGCTTGCAGTTTAAATGTAAATGCACTCTTTTAATTAAACAAATAAGACGGTACAGACACTACACAAAACACATTTAACAAAACAAATGTCACAAGGGCCAAAACAAAAGGTTATACAAAAACTCGTAAACACAGGATGGGACAGCACAGCACGGAACACACCTTCACCTCTAACACCAACATTAATTCTAAATTAACACCCGTGATCACCCTCTTTATTTATATACCTGTGGCTGGAGCCAACCCAATATTCCCCACACAAACACACACGTCAGTTCGGCAGGGCTTTCGTCCTGCCACAATGCTCTATACATATTTTTCTGTTTAACACACTGAAACTATAAGAAGTTATCCTTGGATAGTCTTTGTGTTAGTTGTTATACTGAAGCATTCAATCTGTACATTACTGTGTAAAATGACTTGCTGGTAACATTCCCTAGGTGTGAAATTTAAGATGATTTAAAACCAGAAATTAAATCAAATATGTGTCCTTCTATTTGTTAAATAAGTAAGACTCCTGGGGCTAGGGATGAAGATTTCAGTGAGAGTTCTTCAGAGAGTGAAGAAGATGAAGACCAGCCTGATCGCCGTCAGGAGTCAAACACAGACTTACCTTCGGAATACTGGCAAATTCAGAAGTTGGTAAAGTACTTAAAGGTAAGAGTACAACTTGTTTCAGTAAGAAGTATGTGTTTATGATGTTAATTTAACATGTAATATATGGGCTCATAGTCTGTTGAAAAACAGTTTTTTTTTTTTTGTGTGCCTTTAATGAATATAAAACTGTATTTATTAATTCAAAATTCCTGTAATAGAATTTGAATTACTGACACTGTACAGTATTATACAGGGTTACACTTTGTCCATTTACAGGATCTTGAGAATTCTACGTCCATGAAATTATACATGTAATATTCTCTTTCAGTTATTAAGTGAATACATACTTCATTAAAATAATGCATTTATTCAAGTCAGTATGGCTTTAACAGCAAAGGAATTAAGGAAATTACGAATACTAATAAGAACTGCATTACAGTCAAGTGTTTGCTTTCACTGTCTAAAGCTGATTGCTCTTAACAAACAGGTTTAAAACCTTTTGGTATATCTTAATTAATATTTCATAAACTGGTGCTGTTCTTGGTTTGAGAAATAATGTCTGTAAAAATTGTGCCACTCCATTCTTACTTTTAAAAGAAAATGGATTCCCAGAAATATCTGTTTGCTATGACTTTTATTGGAACAGTAATTAGCAAAGTTGAGTGCAGCAGACCAAGCCCTGGTTGTGTTTATATAAGTATTTGAATGATTTAGTTGTCAGTGAAAATACCTAATGTAGAAGTGGCATGATTTAAAATACAAGATATTTCTGTTTAATCCAGCACATTGTATATCATTACATTTTGTTTAATGAAGTGGTTAGTCAATATGTTATTTGGCTTTGTTCTTCCAAAAAAGGGACAATTTAATTATATGTGTAGAGCAGAATACATTTGCAGTGCCAGGTACAGTAGAGATGCAGTTGCAACATACATATATCAAAATGTTAGAGGAACATTGTATTGATGATGTGTCCTTGACCATGCATATGGAGTTTATTAATTGGTGAAGAAAAACATTACACTCTGTGTCACACTGAGTTTGCATATTTTCATTGCCCTTGTTCCCGCATATATACATGACAAATTAACTTTAGAGACTGCCAGAAAAGCAGTGTGTATGAGAGGGAGAAATACGAAAACCGAGTTCAAGTGTTGGCAGATCAAAAAGGGCTGGACCAATGTTGAATGAGATTGTATTGCTACTAGTTTGGCCAGGTGGGTTCATTTACAAAGAATGACTGACAATTTGGTACAAGTATACTATACTGTAATGTTCTCTCTAGTTCTAAATAATGACACCAGAGTGTAGTTGATCTTAAGCACCAGGAGCAGTTTTCCTATACAGTGCAGGAAGACTGAATGTAGCAAAGCCATGTGCTCCCTGGTTTTGTCACAATTGAAACCTCCCTATGATGTCACCCAAAACAAGCTAATTAAAACTACTGGACTGCAAATCTGTGGGAGGACTTAAATGGCCCAAAGAGTACAATTTTAAGATCTTGATTACAATACATTTATAAATATTTAAGAAATAAATAATGTCATAAAAATGGTTATAAATAAGTATTTGTTAGTAATCAGCAAGTCTTAAATAAAATGATTTATGGTCTTATATTTGGACTAATAATTGCCCTATAACATTTTCTCTTTGGAAAGAAGAAAGGAAATGTGCAGTAATAGGTAAGGGTTAAATACATTGTTCTTTCGTGCCCACTAAAATGGAAATCACAGATGACAGTTGCAATAGTTTATTCTCAAATGTGTTATGCTCATTATCAAACAACTGGACACGTTTCCCTGAATTAATTTAGGGAATGCTTTTATTTGTAGACATTTTTGAAGAGCGTTCATTGGCAATAGAGGGCTTGAACATATGCAGCACACCTGAAATGTAACCATTTATAGCACATATGCTCATTGACCAAGCATTATACTTTCCATATTATTTAATTGGCATCGATATTTGGGTAACCACAGGGTATTTGTTTTACAAGCAGAAACTAAATTGCCTAATTAGCTAGCATTGGATATATATGGCAACAAAACAGTGTTTCATAGAACTTGCTTTAACAGGCTGTTACCAATTATTACACACTCTCCTTTTGTAAACAAATTAATTGGAACTGGCTCTAAACTCTCAAGCAATAAAAAAGCACTATTTTACCAATATGATTAATAATAAAATGTAATTATACCTTAAGACTTTTCATAACTTGTTAGGCTTCTTTAACTGAAAGTAGTATTTGCGCCCCTGCAGTTTAACAGCTGGTGCTTACTGCAGCTCTGTATTTAATTTATGCTACATGTACCAATGCTGTGGCTTGCAGATGTTTGGCGATACAGTAGGATTTCTGTTATATTTAAAAAGATAAATAAGTAGGCTAATTATTTAAATAAAAGGAATTCACTCATCAGGTATTCTCAAAACACAATATAAAGGTATGGGAAAAAACTCTTTAAAAATGGAAAATCAATAAGGATTTGCGTCTTTTGTACTTAAAACTTTAACTTAATACTGTAAAACATCTATCACACATTTGTTGGTGCTTCTGAAGCTGAAGAAAAATTTCCATTGAAGTTGAAATAACAAGCATATTTTATGTGTGGGCAGTGGCAACTATTTGTGTAACTAAAGCTCCTTTCACACTGGCATGCTGTACCCGGGTTGGAACCTAAACGGGTCAGGACCCGGTGTCATGCGGGACGACTACATGATTTCACAAAGCTTTTGATAAAGCAATATGTGTATCAATGCCCCGGGAGCAGCTTGTTCCAGGCGCTTCGATCCAAGCTTCTCTGGATTGAACTGTCTGCCCAAATGTTGATCCGAGCAAATGTTTCTTCATCCCTGCTGCAATCTGGCTCATGGTGTCTCTCAAACAACAAAAATATATTGAACCGAATAAACAGAAACGTTCCTTGTGGAAGTAAAAGCAGGCATGGCTGTTTGTTATTTCGTCGTCTTATAAATGGCCGTCATGCATTTTGTCTCGCTCAACCCGGGTCAAAGTCGCTGGGACCCTGGTTAACCGGGGTACAACCCAGGTACGTGGTTTCACACTACGTGGGAGTGTGACCCGGGTAGCCAGAACCCAGGTCTGGGCCTGGGTAGAAGTGCCAGTGTGAAAGGGGCTTAAGATGCAAAGATGCACACAATTATTGGCTGTACTCTAAAATGCACACAATTATACATGTACTCTAAAATCAGCTACAGAGCACTGCTGCATTAATTAATACTTAATCCTATTGTAATTGTTTCTTGCTGGTTGATGAGTGTGGTTTGTATTAGATCAGAATGTATACATCTTTTTAAAATATAAGGCATTTTATCTTCCTGTGTATTTTTGGAAAATTGTGAAAAAATAAAACATGTAATTTGAAACAGAACATTTTATGTAGGCCTGCCAACGGTGAAAACCAATGAATTGTACTTATTTAAAGAGTTGACAGATGTGATGAATACTGTAAATAATTTAGGAGGGATTAGTATTATTCCTTATACAACAATATAAGGACTGATGAGAGCCAAGCTACTTACACTAAATGCTCTACTTCCTGTAACTGCATTACTGCATTACATTTTTCATTAACTTGTAACTGTAATTTTAACATGTTTACAATTTATGTGAAAAAAATATGATGCAGTTACTTTTAGTTAATTTTTTTTTTTTAAAAAGGGCTACGGCTAATGCATAACTTGGAAATCAGAAAGCGCTACAATACAGATAACAACAGACAGATCAAAACCCTTTAGATGAAGGTGTATACAGGGCTCTAAACTGGCAACAAAATGGGCAAGGCTAAAGTGTAGGATATTCTGTAATTTTGCTTAGGATTCATATGTAAAGCTAATTATTGGCCACATAAATAAACAAACACAGTTTAACTTAATAATAACTATTTATTTATTCAGAAAACGTTTTTTTGTTTTTTATTTTTTTGGTCAACCAGCAGCTTAGATTCAATCCTGCAAGGACATAGCTCCCTGCGCTGAAGCCAGGCATGGGCTTTTGTCGCTCATCCACAGGACAGTTTTTGTTCAATTTTAATTCGTCGCCACGGAAATCTGCAGTAAAATTTCCTAAAATTTGCAAAGAGGGAATGTATTTTCTGCTGCAATTACTTTTCAATGAAAAATACTGCTCATGAGTATTAATAAATAAGAAAAAGTAAGTAACAGTTAGTTAAGTAAGCAGGAACACACAACAGGTGTGTGAAAAGACATAGGCCTATCTTACGCACGTCTGGGTGTGTTGTGAGGCATAGGCCTTGTGCCTTCAACCACCCATAAGTGCAATAAGGTATGTGTCTTACCGCACACCCTGGAGTGGGTTATTGCACTTATAAAATATAAAATTACTCTCTTTATTTGATAAAAAGAAAACAAAAAACAATAACATTTAAATGAAGCTTTATGTAATGTATCATTCAGCCAGTGCAAAGTAGGTCCTTGTGGCGGGGTGCCCCACTTCTGTGCTTATTTTTTTGTTTTATGTTTTATGTGATGTTATTATTATTATTATTATTATTTATTTCTTAGCAGACGCCCTTATCCAGGGCGACTTACAATCGTAAGCAAATACATTTCAAGTGTTACAATACAAGTAATACAATAAGAGCAAGAAATACAATAAATTTTGTTCAAGCAAAGTACAAGTGTGACAAACCACAATTCAATAATACAGCAGATAATAGTGATAGTTACATCAGGATATGATTAAATGATGTGTATGTATTAGTGCACAGAGTGTAGGTTATGTAGCACAAGAGATTTAAAATATATTTAGTTGTATTTAGGCACGGGGATTTCACAATCACTTCACGTGCTGGGATTCAAGTGAATGATTAATACATGTGTATTATTATGTGGGCACGGGGATTGCACAAATGAGTTCACGTGCAGGGATTCAAGTGAATGATTAATTAGTAATTGAATCCCGGCACAGCTGTATATATAGATGCACGAATCACTCATTCGGGGTTGGTGTGTTCGTAGTGGAGAATGGGAGAGATAGAGAGGAAAAATAAAAACAAAGAATATCATAACAATTGCTAGTCCTGCGGGAGAACCCACATGATACTTGTTTGGGGTTCGACCACTGTCTGTTTTGTCTGTATTTATTTTGCCAAACATGCTGTTTTGTTTGTTCTGTGTGTTGTTTTATTTATAACCATCACAACAGCGAAATTCACTCACCACTCCTTTCCTGGCCTGACACCACCACCAGCCAGTCTGTTCACAGTCCTATATATAGTCTTTAGAAGCTACAAATTTGCTGGAAAAACATATTACTGCTAAGTACATTTTTTGCAGTTTGAAAAAAATTAAATGTAACTGCTAATTTACATGTTTTTTACCCTTTGGTAAGTAAAGTTGACATTTAAAATAACTGTTTCACCTAGCACAATAATCACAAATAATGATAATAAACACTGTAATACAATGTAGAATAGTATTTCCTACCATTTGGGTTTTGTTGTGGTAAAAATAAGGAAATTAAAATAAGGGGATAATGGCAGTTAAGAACATAAGAAAGTTTATAAACGAGAGGAGGCCATTCGGCCCATCCTGCTTGTTTGGTTGCTGGTAGCTTATTGTTCCCAGAATCTTATCAAGCAGATTCTTGAAGGATCCCAGGGTGTCAGCTTCAACAACATTACTGGGGAGTTGGTTCCAGACTCCCACAATTCTCTGTGTAAAAAAAAGTTCCTCTATCTAATCTCCATTTGTGACCCCTGGTCCTTGTTTCTTTTTTCAGGTCAAAAAAGTCCCTTGACTCGACATTGTCAATACCTTTCAGTATCTTCCATTTAGTATTTATAATGCACATTCTTATTGCCTGCGTGCAGTACCTTACACTTTTCTCTATTAAATGTCATTTGCCATGTGTCTTCCCAGTTCTGAATGCTGTCTAGATCATTTTGAATGACCTTTGCTGCTGCAACGGTGTTTGCCACTCCTCCTATTTTTGTGTCGTCTGCAAATTTAACAAGTTTGCTTACTGTGGTGGCTTCTTAATAAATGATTTTCCCACTTGTTAGTTTCTGTAAGCTAGGTATCCTATACATTATGACTCGTCATCCAGTCATGTGCTTCACATATCACTTCCACCTTTTAACTTAAAGAATAATTCCAGGCGTATAGACTTCTCAATCTTCAGAAAACAATAAGCTTTTATTTACTTACATCCACTAATAGTCAAACGTGGAAAATCCTTCCAATACAGCAATATGTTCCATGACAGTAACTCCATCCAAAAGCATAAATGAATATTCTTCAGTTTAACTATTTTCTTATCCTTATGTCTTTATATCCTTTATCCTTAGGTCCTGTTATATTCTTACTGTCCCTTTTTGATTTCTATGTATAGTCTTGTTATTAATCTATATACTTATCAACGGTCAAAATCTGTATTTGCTCCTCGCTTACAAAAACTCACTGCGTCATCTGTGTTCTCTTTCTTTTTGCCGTTTTCTTTCAAAACCGCATTCTAAAATAACAATAATGTAATTATTATTATGTATTTCTTAGCAGACACCCTTATCCAGGGTGAATTACAATTGTTACAAGATATCACATTATTTTTACATACAATTACATTATTTTTTACACATTATTTTTACATACAATTACCCATTTATACAGTTGGGTTTTTACTGGAGCAATCTAGGTACCTTGCTCAAGTGTACAGCAGTAGTGTCCCCAACCTGGGACTGAACCCACTACCCTCCGGTCAAGAGTCCAGAGCCCTAACCACTACTCCGCACTGCTGCCATTAGCTATAAAGAAAACTACCACTTGAGGGCACAGTGCATAAAAAAGGGGCACATACCAATCCATAAATAATTACACATTTCTAAATAAACTAAAATAAGAATACATTATTTTTTATAATCAGAATACAAAATTGCAATTCGGCTTCTACATTTACTATATGTTAACCACTCCCTAATCAATGTGCTTGCATTTCCTTGAATCCCTACTGCGTTCAGTTTGAGAATTAATCTTTTATGCGGGACTTTGTCAAAAGCTTTCTGGAAATCTAATAAACCATGTCATATGCTTTGCAATTATCCATTGTTGATGTTGCATCCACCAAAAAATCAAGCAGGTTAGTTAGACACGATCTCCTTTTCCTAAAACCATGCTGCCGGTCTCCCAGGATATTGTTACCATATAGGAATTTTTTTTTATTTTGGATCTTACTTCCATAAGTTTACATATAATAGAAGTCAGGCTTACTGGTCTATAGTTACCTGGTTCGGTTTTGTCTCCCTTTTTGTGGATTGGTATTACTTTTGCAATTTTCCAGTCTGTCAGTACGACCCCTTTGTCAAGAGACTGTTGCATGATCTTAGTTAGCATTTTTTAAATAACTTCTTTCATTTCTTTGAGTACTATTGGGAGGATCTCATCTGACCCAGGGGATTTGTTTATTTTAAGAGCTCCTAGTCCTTTTAACACTTCTGCCTCTCTTATGCAAAAGTTATTTAAAACTGGATAGGAACAGGTCAACAAGTGGGGCATGTTCTCTGTGTCCTCCTTTGTAAAAACTTGTGAAAAGTAATCGTTTAGTATATTTGCTGTTTTTTTCTTTTCGTCTATGATTTTGCCATTTGTATCTCTTGGACATTTTACCTCCTCTTTGAGTGTTCTCTTGCTGTTAAAATATTAGAAAAACCTTTTGGAATTGGTTTAGCCCCCTTAGGAATGCTCATTTCTGCCTTTCTTGGCCTTTCTAACTTCCTTTTTGATTTTGATTTGGCAGTTCCAAGTACTCTTTCTGTGTTCTTTGATCTTGGTCCCTTTTAAACGGTCTGTAAAGTGCCTTTTTACTCTGAATATTTTTTTTAATTGAACTTTTAAACCATTTTGACCATTTTTAGATTTTGATTTGTCTACTTTTGTGTATGTTTTGACTATTTTACTCCAATCTACTTCTGATACTAGATAGTTTGCCTTTCTAAACCTTCGCTTTAGTCGTTACTTTTGAGGTTTTAAAAAGCACTCCATGTTGTGATCTGAGTTTGCCAATGGTTCTCTGACCTCTGTTGTAGTTATTCTGTCTTCGTTATTTGAAAAGACTAAATCAAGGCATTATATTCGTTTCCATCACTCTCGGTTAACCAAGTTTCTGTAATACCTATTACATCATAGTTACTTGTTAGTGCAGTAGCTTCAAGTTCCCTTTCAACTACGAAATGTAACCATTACCTAATCCTTTGATACCGTCTAACCTGAATAGATATTCCAAAGCTGCACATAGTGCCCGTGACGCGGTTGTGCCCTCCCATGAGGGCATAAAAGAGACTGCAGTCACTCAAAACGTCTTCATTTTTCCTTACACCGACCTGAGAGAGATCTCACATAGTGTTATATCTGATTGTATTATTATTGTTCGCTTGTGTTTATCACTTATTGCGAATCGTTTTTTTATGTGTTTCAGGTTCGAACACCTTAAGCCGGCTACAGGTGCTCTCGTAAGCTGCTAGCTTCGGTTGAAGCGTAAAATAAAAAACATGTTTTTTATTATAAAAAATATTAAAATATCGGTAATTGATTGATTACTGTTTTGTGTGAGAAGAAATTGTTTTCTCTGTTATATTTTCTGCCTTTTCCACAGAAATACTAACATGGCTGCTGGGCTCAGCTGTCCTGCGTTTGAATAGAGACGCGCGCTGGGTCTACTGCTTGCAGCTTTTCCCCACAGTGTCTCTGTACCACATTAAGATCTGCTTTCAGAATTAGTATGAAGACTGTTAGGGCTCTAGTAGTAGGCTTTCCTTGGATTTCGATCTGTTGGTCAGCCAAAATAAGCATTATAGGTAGGCATCCCTTTATCGCTCCTGTGGTAACTGTAGGTCCCAGACCTGCTACCGTTCCCATCGGTACTTTTGTACAACGAACGGGGTTACCCTTCCGATTCACTAGCAGTTGCTGGGGTCTGATTGCTTGCAGTCCTTCCCACAGTATTTCGTTCCCGCTCTGGTCTCTGCTTGCAGTGCATTTGCGAAGGCTGTCACGGTGACAGCAGGCTTTCTCCAGTCTTATGTCTGTGTTGTGTTAAGCCAGAAGCTAAACAGGTGGGCATCCCTGCATATTGCTTCTTCAGTAACTGTAGGTCACTGATCTACTACCGTTCTTAGTGAACGAAGTTATTGTTACGGTAGTGGACCATGCTCTGCACCATACCATACCGCGTGCACCATACCGTACTGTACCATTCACCATACTGTACACCGTACCGCACTGTACCGTACACCGTATCGTTCACTGTACCGTGTGTACCGTACCAGGGGTACTGTGCGCTATATATTGACTATATATACCGTACATTGGGCATTATAATTATTATTATTATTATTATTATTATTATTTATTTCTTAGCAGACGCCCTTATCCAGGGCGACTTACAATCGCAAGCAAATACAAATACATTCAAGTGTTACAATATAAGTCATACAATAAGAACAAGAAATACAATAATTCTCAAGTGTGACAAACCACAATTCAATAATACAGCAGATAATAGTGAAAGTTACATCAGGATATGATTAAATAGTGATAGTTACATCAGGATATGATTAAGTACAAAATACTACAGATTAAACACTTGGCAGATTACAATATTCTGAGGTACAGGATTAAATGCAGTAAAATAGGGGGCAGATAAGAGCAAAATAAAGCATATTTAAATGAAGGGTGATAGTGTCCCAGGATACAACAGAGGAGTTCTACAGGTGCTGTTTGAAGAGGTGAGTCTTAAGGAGGCGCCGGAATGTGGTCAGGGACTGGGCAGTCCTGACATCTGTAGGAAGGTCGTTCCACCACTGCGGAGCAAGGGTGGAGAAGGAGCGGGCTCGGGAGGCAGGGGAGCGTAGCGGAGGTAGAGCCAGTCTTCTAGTGCAGGCGGAGCGGAGAGGTCGAGTGGGGGTGTAGGGAGAGATGAGGGTCTGGAGGTAGCTGGGTGCAGTCTGATCAAGGCATCTGTAGGCTAGTACAAGAGTCTTGAACTGGATGCGAGCGGTGATCGGGAGCCAGTGGAGCGAGCGGAGTAGTGGAGTAGCGTGGGCGAAGCGAGGTAGAGAGAACACCAGGCGAGCAGCAGAGTTCTGGATGAGCTGGAGCGGACGGGTGGCGGACGCAGGGAGGCCAGCCAGGAGGGAGTTGCAGTAGTCTAGGCGGGAGAGTACCAGGGCCTGGACCAGGAGCTGGGTAGCATAGTTGGTGAGGAAGGGTCGGATTCTTCGGATGTTGCTCAGGAAGAATCTGCAAGTGCGTGCCAGAGTGGAGATGTAATATATAATATATCATTAGCACTATACCATATTGTTTATACCGTACTGTGTATACTGTGCATTGCCCACCATACTGTACTGCACTGTGCATACTGTTGCACTGTGCTGTGTGTTCTGTGCTTTGCACTATAGACACGTTCTGTGTGTACAGTACAGTTTACTATAGTAAACAGTGCAAGTGTTAAGCATTTGATACAAGACAGTACCATCTTTTATCTAATCAGCACTGGTTAGAGACATTTACCACTGTTATCACACTGCCAGCTGCATAGCAGCATTGCTGTGTACGTGTTCAACAGTCTCCTTGGGTACTAGTAATATATGCTATACTGTTATAGCGATTACAGTTAAAGATTGTTTGCATTACGTACTACTGCATTATGTTTTCATTCTTGTGACATATGCAAGTGGGGTCTCCCCACAGAGGACAGGCATGGCAGATGTCTAGGTCCGGAACATGCTAAAGAGGCACTCGCTATTATTGTGAGTTTTGTGCGTCCTTCTCTGTGCGTACATTAGAGAAACGAGTGTCTTTAGAGAGTGCTCTCTGTCCATTCCACCTGGACAAGGCCCCCCCTCCTCAGCTCAGAAGGAGAGAGCTATATCCTCTCATGAGAGCTCTGTGCCTAGGGAAGATAGGAGACCATCATGTAGGAGACTGGCTTCATGGTCTTCCTCATCTTCTCCTTCCCCTTCCCCTCCTCCGGTTTCCCCGCCTAAGAAGAGGAGGAGAAAGAACCACCAGTCTCGCAGATCAGAGAGCTCTGAGCAGCTGGATAAGCTCTGGGAGGCGATCTCTCAACAGGGAAACATGTCAGCAGAGCTGTTGCGCGACCGCACTGCTACACCTGCCCCCTCTGCACCATTACAGTCACAGGGAGCAGTACATGCAGAGTGGCAGAAAGGGGATCTGCTGTCTGTCGCTGCTTCTGATGATCAATAGTTCCCCTCTAAGGAGGGTGACTCAGATGGTGCAACACCAGTAGCACATGTGTCATTATCAGCTGAGCTTTTGCCACTGATAAAAAGAGCCACGGATGTTTTGAATGTTCCATGGCTTGTAGATGACAAACAGAAAGACTCAATTTTTGAGGATGATCCTGTTTCCTCTCAGGTGTCTTCTCCGGTACACTCGAATTTCCTCTTTGAGGTGCATTCATCCTGGGGTCACCCGGCTACAGCACCTGCTGCTTCACGTTCTTTGGGAACGCTGTACAGGCTGCATGATTTTCCACAAGTAGATGCCGCTATCGCATCATTGGTGCAAGCCCCAAAGCTAGCGCTTTTAAATAAAGACGCTACCTGCCCGAATAAGCAGTGCAGGGTTTCTGAAATTATACTTAAAAAGGTTTACTCAGCTGATGCTTTTGCTGCGCGGCTGGGTAATTATAACAGCATCTTGGTTGCTTACCAGAGCTGTTTGTTGAAGTCTCTTTCACAGAGTCACAGGCCCACACCACAGCAGCTCGAGGAACTGCAGCTGGTGGATAAGAACCTGCTCTGTATTTCAAAATTCAATGGGCAGGCAGTGGGTAGGAAACTGGCTGCTTTAGTAGCTGCAAGACGTCAGTATTGGCTGTCTTAGGCGCGCATAGCAGACGGTGACAAGGCACCATTGCTGGATGCTCCCATTACTCCAGGACACACTTTTGGTCCTGTGGTAGATGACATGCTGCAGCACTCTCATCGGGTGTGGGAGTTTACAAAGAAACTGATGCGCCTGCTTCCAAAGAGGCCGCCTCCAGTATGTAGACCGGCGCCAAACTGGAGACCAAGGGTCCAGCAGCCTCAGAGACCGACACAACGACCCGTGGCTGCGAAAATGGGGAACTTCAATAAGTTCCGCCATCAAGCGCAAAGGCAAAAGCCTCAGGAAAAAGCAGAAACCCTAGTAATTTGCTGCCACAGGCCCAAGGCCCCTTTTCAGGGAGTCACCTGGAGTACTGGCGTCAATGCACCTCGGACACCTGGGTGCTCAATACTGTACAGACTGGTTATGCTCTGCAATTCAAACAGAAGGTGACAACCCTGCTGCAGAAGCAGGCTGTTCATCACAGATCACCTGTCCCGGTTAGGTCTGCCAGTGAATTATGCAAAAAGCCAGCTCACACCTTCACAGACAGCCTCCTATTTAGGAGTGTGTCTGGATTCCAGGATCATGTTGTCCAATCTGTCGAAAGACAGAATGCAAAGAATAGCCGCTTGTCTGAAGCTTTTTCAGCACAAAAGAAAGCTCACAGCTTCTGGGCTTGATGGCAGCAGCTTCCTAGATCCTTCCTTTGGGTCTTCCGCACATGCACCCTCTCCAAGGCTTCTTCAGCACGGTTTTTCAACCCACATTGAACCGCGGCCATCTGCGGACAGTGTCTGGACACAGCCTGCTCACCTACGCTTAGGCGTAGCACTGGGCAGTGTTACAAGGAGAGAGGTTGTCACCACAGATGCGTTCAGCCTCGGCTGGGGTGTCGTGTGGAATGGCAGGGGAGTGCAAGCAGTATGGAGACCCCCGTGACCATGTCTCCATATAAATATTCTGGAACTGCAGGCAGGGTTTCTAGCCTTGCAGGGCAGACATTTGCTTGTCCACACGGACATCACTACTGTGGTGGCATACATAAACCACCAGGGCGGCCTCAGGTTCCCCCAGTCTCTACCGGGTTGCAGTACATCTTCCCAGGGTGATTAATTGAGCAGTGCTTTCAAGAACAATCCCCAGTGCTTCAGAATGGAGGCTTCACTCAGAAGTGGTGAGCCTCATTTAGAAACGGTTCAGGAGAGCACAGATGGACCTGTTTGCCTCCCAAGAATCGACCCATTGCCCCCTACAGAATGCCAGTGCGCAATCCACATGTTCCTAGTATGGGTACAAGTAAGGAGTTTTTCAAATGTGGTGTCTGCCTTAGGGGTTAGACCCTACAACCTGTCCCATTGCAGCTATACTGCAATTTTTACAGGAGCTATTTGATGAGGGGAAATCCCCCTCTACACTAAAGGTCTATTTGGTGGCCATTTCGGCTTGTCATATTAAAATTGATTCAGTCTCCCCAGGAGCTCATTTCCTGGTGGGGCAATTTTTAAAGGGTACTCGGCGGCTTTGGCCGCCTGTAAAGGACATTGTCCCTCGTTGGAGGCTTAATGTGGTGCTGGAAGAGCTTATGAAGCCCCCCTTTGAGCCCTTGCATTCAGCGGAGCTGAAATATTTATCAATGAAAGCGGCTTTCTTGCTCGCTATTACATCTGCTAAGCGGGTGAGTGAGATGCAAGCTTTTTCGGTTGCAAAAGCCTGCTTAATCTTTGAAGAAACCAGGGTGAAAGTCACACTTTGCACTAATCCTGCTTTTTTACCAAAAACCATTTTGACATTCCACATGAACCAGACGGGGGAGCTTGAGGCTTTTCAGCTGCCTCCTTTCCAGTCTGATAGAGAGGGACAGCTCCATTCGCTTTGCCTGGTGCGGGCACTAGCGTATTATGTGGACAAAACCAAAAGTTGGAGGCAGTCTGAGCAGTTTTTTATCTGTTATCGGGCTAAGTCCCATAGGAAAGCTCTGCCTAAACATTGGCTATCTAGATGGATCACAGGTACAGTTCAGATTGCATATGAACGAGCCAACTTGCCCCCTCCAGAGAAGCTCACTGCCCGTTCTACCAGCGGCATGGCAACTTTGTGGGCTTTATTCCAGGGCGCAACTGCCAGAGACATTTGCAATGCTGCAGTGTGGGCTATGCCCCACACTTTTACGTGGTTCTATCGGCTGAATGTCATGGATCCATAAAACCCTGAGTGTTAAGGGTGGCCTCGAGCTCAACCCTTACAGCATAAACATAGAGGTGAGTTCCCCTCAATTTTTTAGCCCTGTTACTTGTACTGGGTTCCTCATGGTAATGTGCAAGGTGGCCTTGGCCGAACCTTGTAGCTTTTCACTTGGTCTGCAATTTTCCTTGCGCCAGCTTTGGTATGTCTACCCATGAGGTAATGGTTACATTTCATAATTGAAAGGGAACGTTAGGTTATTATCATAACCCTGGTTCCCTGAAATAGAAATGTAACCATTAACCTTCAAGGTCGCTGCGTCTTATTGCAGCAGTCTTGAGGGAAAAATGATGACGTTTTGAGTGACTGCAGTCTCTTTTATGTCCTCGAGGGCTGGCACAACATTCTAACATTTTGTTTTTGAGACTTCTAGCATTTAGATAAATACATTTAATGGCTGTCTTACCTGAGTTGTTGCCCTTCTTTTGATGTAATCTCCCGTCTGTTTTTTTGTTGATTTCTCCCCCCTTCTTTTCTACTTTAAATGCTTCTGAACCTCCTCTGGGATCCTTTCTCAGAGTAGATTGGTTCCCTTTTTATTTAAGTGCAGTCCATCCTGCCTATATAGATAGTCCTTGTTGTCAAATGTGGACCAATGTTCAAGGAAGGTGAAGCCTTCCTGTGTGAACCACAATTTCAGCCATGCATTTAGCTTATTTATTTCCAGCTGTCCATATGGTCCTTTGCAAGGTGCCGGCAGTATCCCAGAAAATACCACAGTTTTGGTCTTGTATTTCATTTTCCTTCCTAGATCTCTGAATTTGAATCTGAACTTGTGTTTCTCAATATGGAGTCCCCAACAATCATGACCACCCTTTTTGCTGCCTGGCAAGCACTGTTTATAGGGTCCTGGATGTTGTTCCTTTCATTCTCTTGATGCTGGTTTTGATCATCTAAGTTTTGAAGTGGCTCAGTTTTTCTGTTTGACTTAAGTTTCTTTTCCTGTCTTTGCCTACCTGAACCCAGCTGTTTTGACCCTCTTCTATCTCCCTGGTGGCTTACTGTCTGTTAGGGGTGTAAACTTCCAAGAGTTGTGGGTGTGCCAGCTCCTCAAGCTCCTGTTGCTGTCACATTTTCTGAATGTATATAACATTCAAGTTAGTTACAGTAAATATATATTTTTTAAACCTGAAAGAAAACCACTTGTAAGTACCCTAAATATTTCTAAACTACTGACATAAAAAAATGATAAAGTTTAGCATTTTGTTTTTGCAGATTGTGCAAGGCTTTCTAACTGCAAGCGCAAGTCAAAAAGGAAGTTAGAAAGGCCAAGAGAGGGGTAAAAATGAACACTGCCAAGGGGGCTAAAACCAATTCCAAAAAGTTTTTCCAAAATTATAACAGCAAAAGAACATTCAAGGAGATAGTAAAATGTCGAAGAGATACTAATGGCATCATAGATGAAGCAAATATATTAAATTATTACTTTTCACAAGTTTTTATGAAGGAGGATATGGACAACATGCCCCACATGTCGACCTGTTCCAATCCAATTATTTAAAATTTAGTATAACAGAGGCAGAAGTGTTAAAGGGACTAGGAGCTCTTAAAATAAACAAATCCCCTGGGCTGGATGAGATCCCCTCAATAGTACTACAGACCAATAACCCTGACTTCTATTATATGTAAACTTATGGAAACTATAATAAGATCCAAAATAAAAAAATATACCTGTATGGTAATAGTATCATGGGAGACAGTCAGCATGGTTTTAGGAAAGGGAGATCGTGTCTAACTAATCTGCTTGATCTTTTTGAGGATGCAACCTCGACAATGGATAATTGTAAAGCATACGACATGGTTTATTTAGATTTCCAGAAAGCTTTTGACAAAGTCCTGCATAAAAGATTAATTCTCAAACTGAACGCAGTAGGGATTCAAGGAAATGCATGCACATGGATTAGGGAGTGGGTAACAGGTAGAAAACAGAAAGTACTGATTAGAGGAGAAACCTCAAAATGGAGTGAGGTAACCAGTGGTGTAGCACAGGGATCAGTATTAGGTCCTCTGCTTTTCCTAATCTACATTAATGATTTAGATTCTGGTATAGTAAGCCAACTTGTTAAATTTGCAAACAACACAAAAATAGGAGGAGTGGAAAACACTATTGCAGCAGCAAAGGTCATTCAAAATGATCTAGACAGCATTCAGAACTGGTCAGACACATGGCAAAGACATTTAATAAAGAAAAGTGTAAGTTACTGCATGCAGGCAATAAACATGTCCATTATAAATACCATATGGGAGGTACTGAAATTGAAGGGATCTATGAAAAAGATCTAGGAGTTTATGTTGACTCAGAAATGTCGTCATCTAGGCAATGTGGGGGAGCTATAAAAAATGACAAAATGCTCAGATATATAGTGAAAAGCGTAGAATTTAAATCAAGGGAAGTAATGCTAAAACTTTACAAGACCTCTTCTAGAATATTGTGTTCAGTTCTGGTCACCTTGCTACAAAAAGGATATTGCTGCACTAGAAAGAGTGCAAATTCTGAAAGGTATTGACAATGTCGACCCTGGGGACTTTTTCGACCTGAAAAAAGAAACAAGGACCAGGGGTCACAAATGGAGATTAGGTAAAGGGGCATTCAGAACAGAAAATAGGAGGCACTTTTTTACACAGAGAATTGTAGGAGTCTGGAACCAACTCCCCAGTAATGTTGTTGAAGTTGACACCCTGGGATCCTTCAAGAAGCTGCTTGGATCAATAAGCTACTAACAACCAAACTAGCAAGATAGGCCGAATGGCCTCCTCTCGTTTGTAACCTTTCTTATGTTCTAATAGCAATTGTCACTTCCATAATCAGTCTCCCCATTTAAAACTTGGGGTGTATCTTGCACTTTTTAATATTATCAACTTTGATGCAGGAATTACCATTGAGATTAAAGCCTTGTTTAACAAGGGAGACCTGGAAATGTGTCTACGTTGCTTTTCTGTTATTTTAGTTTTTAGATCCAGCCCAAACTACTCGTATTATTTCCAACAAGCATTTTGTTAAATTCTTGGCAGGGTTCAAAGACAAAATGATCAAGCCTATAAAACCAGTTTACGGAACAAATAAAACTAGAAATAAAAGTATTAGCAGCAGGTTTAAATGGATTAAAAATGTAAACAATTTACTTTTCTAACAGTTACCATTATTTTCATATGTGCTCGTTAGCATGCATATGTATATTATATAAATAACAGCTGGTATTGAGTGTATCATAAGACTTTAATGCAGAGATTTTTAGATGATGTCATAAAATCATTCAAACCGTAAAATTGTGTTACTACCACGTATTATACAAACAATATGGAATTTCCTTTTTAGAATGAGAATTTGTTTTTGGAAACATTATTATTATTATTATTATTATTATTATTATTATTATTATTATTATTATTATTATTATTGTTGTAAAATGCTCTTAGTATGGAACAGAGCTATTTAATTGCAACCTGGCAAAGCTATATTTTAGTAGAAATAAAGCAAGAAAAAAAACAGACAATCTACTCTATTGTGGGGTTGTATAGTGATAAAAGATAAAAGCTTTACTTTTTGTTGATTGATCAGTTCAGCTTTTGTAGTCAGATCAGAAATTGTTAGATGCCTTTAATACAACTCTGCTGTACATCTTTAAGTACAGTCCTTTTTTACTGCGACTGTGCCAAAGAAGCATATAAGCTCATGTCATATTGGTATTATGCAGTACACTTTTTATACTGTATACTCTTCTGTAATGCATATTTTGCAGGTGCATAGGTGGTGCTTTCTTCACCTTGTTTTCAGTATATTTGTGCCAGAAGAACGGTAAATTCTCCAAGACCATAGTTTTTAAAAAGTTAAATATGTTTAATTAGCTGACTGTTGGCAGTAATGAAGCAACATTAATTTTTTACTGTTCTACTTGCTATGGCATGCAATGGTGTGGGTGCTCTCTATGTAAGTGCAATAAGGTATTTAGTTCAATACCTTGTACAGAAATATATTTCTTAAGGTATGTAAATATCAATTTTCACATGTACAATTTTGTGGTGACGAAAGTGAGGAAAGCAGTGGTAATGTAACTGGTATTATTGAACTGAAAGTGTTTTTTACATTTGGAAATGTAAAGATTCCTGTTTGCAGACAGTTCATGTAGATACCAATTTATTTTACAAGCCAGAAAGTGAAATTGAAACTTAATAATATGAATTGCAGATGTGTGTACAGTAGCTTTATTTCTAGATCCCATAAAAAATCATTTGGGTGGGGATGGAGGGTCAAAGATAGAAATCGTAATTCCTTAGGATATCTGATCATTTGTTTTCATTATTTTAAGTAGGAAGATGTGTAATCCATTCATCTTCAAAGGGGGTGTTGCCAGCATGCAGGTATATACTATTTAGAGCGTAATATGCCGATATGGCCACTGTAAATATGTATATGATATAGTACAGTATATATGATATAGATTAATGTATTTATTTGTATTCCTGGGTGACAAATACCATACAAGTGCTGACAGTTATATCTCAATCTTCTACATAAAACAAGAGAATGAGTCATATAAGTTAAAGTGCATAACCAGTACAAAAACAGATATTCTTCATAAACAATGTCAGACAAATATGTGCCATCGTGCAAAAATATTGCCGATTACATCCCATGCCCCATATATTAGTCTACAAAGGCATTATTTTAATACCTTTTCAATACATTACTGGTACTTTTGTTTTCATGCATGGTACAGGTGACTCGATTTACAAAAGTATTTGGACTGTCTGCCTCACAAATACATTTGTAATTGGCTGTTTTTGAACACTTGAAGATTTATAGTTTCCCTCATACTTTCCTTCATTTGTAATCTGTGATATTTAAAGATATTTTTCCTCAGGATGTAATTTATGAGTACATTCAGTCACTGTTATTATTATTGCCAAACCCTGCTGGTTCTTCAGCTTTATGTACCAGAACTATGCAGGATATAAAATGCAATCAAGACCTTGAATTCACTTTGGTAAATCATACTGAATGAAAGACTTTGTTCAGATATATTTTTTTTCCTTTATATTGGTTTGGCATAACAGGAAAGTAGGACATTCAGTTGTTTTGTTTATCTGATTGTAACACATTCTTGTACTGTGCAATAATTAATTACTTTCATTTTAATATATACAACACAGTAGTACCCAGGTACAGTAGACATGACTCAGATAGAATGTACCATGTTATATTACCCTTTGTAGCCATTGTCTTTATCTTCTCAAAGATTAGATGCTATATTTATTGTTACAGTAAATGTCCTCAGGAAATAGCTTAGTACTTATTGTCACTGATCTAAGGGATTTGTGAATAAGTGTTAATTTGCTGTTAAAAAAAAAGAAAGAAAGAAAAAAAAACTGACATCATGACATGTTCTGACACCCTGGTTGCTTAAGTAAATATAGGACCTAGGAGTGTTGCAAAAACAATATAATTAATTATTCATACATAATAAAATAACGGTTACATAGTTTATATTAAAGTAAGAATTAAAGTAAGTAGTAAAAATAGTACTACCTTTTTATCCCTAGGTTTTAGTTTTCGGTTCCCCTTGTCTAAGGAAAAAATGTAGAGTAAGTGAAATAGTTTCAGTAGATCTCAATCCAGTTCCTAATTCCTTCTTGAACTGTCTGCCTCATTGAGAGGAACGGTAGTTCCTCGCGTCAAGTTATAAGCGAAGTGCGAGAACTACCAGACTGTAGTAGTTCCCAACACTCTTAGGTAAAATGTAGAAAAAAAGTCAATACCTGTCATACAGTAAGAGAAATAAGTTGCCAAAGTAAGGTAAAAATGTCCTCCTTTTTCTCCTAATGTATTTTTTTGCAGACCCCAGACACTTTTATCCACGCATATATATATTACAGGACATCCAAGTTTAATGACAATTAACTTATTTTATTAACAGGAATTATACTAGGGAACACATTTATTTTGATGTCTGAATCATTTATATTAAACGGTTTATTGATATTTTAAAATGGACTAGTCGCTCGCATTGCTTTTTTGAAGACCCCAGGGAGTTTTATCCATGCATATGAGTGAATGAGTGGGGAGAATGTGTGTTGTTGTTTTCGGGGGTTGCAGAGCATGGATTTGTGTGGCAATGTGCCCCGCCCCTGTGTGCAATTGTGTGTTATGTGTTGTATGTTGCGTGTGTAAATGTTGGTGTATAGATTGGTACACGGGATATAAACGGGTCTGTGTTTCACGTGTATTTAAAGTGTAGATTTGTATTTAGGCACGAGGAGAGCACAAATCACTTCACGTGCTGGTTAAATGTAATATGTGAGCACGGGGTTGCACAGAATTAATTCACGTGCTGGGATTCAAGTGAATAATTAATTAGTAATTGAATCCCAGCACAACAGTATAAATAGGCACATTTTTAGTCAGTCAGGGTTGGGTGTTCGGAAGAGGAGAACGGGTGAGAGAGAAAGGAGTAATTAGAAGTAAAGATCGTAAATATAAGTGTTTGTTCTCACCGTGTTTGTTTGTCTGTCCGTGCACCGTTTGTTTAGTGTTAGTCCGTTTTGTATGTCTGTTTATTTTGGCGCAAGTGCCGTGTCCTGTGTTTTGTGCTGCTTTCAAACCTTTTATTTGTTAATAAACGCTGAGTGCAGCCATTGCACTCAGCTCATCACCATCACCGTCTGTCTGTGTTTGAATTCCTTCCTGCTTCCAGTCTGACGCCACCCACTCTGGCCGTCTTTGTGACACGTGGTGTCATCGTGGGATAGCCGCGCCTCCAAGCGTCAGACCAGGAGGGGTTTTGTAAAAAAAAAATATATATATATATATAATGGCAGAAGACGCCACAAAATGGCGGGACTGGTTCCTGGAGAATGCTGGGCTGGAGGCCCAGGCTCTGCCCATAGTCGTTCGGGCCCTGTGGATGATGGACAGTGAGAGATGGGAGGCCTATCAGCAGGAACACACCCCAAACACCTTGGAGGAAGGTGTGGAGTTTCTCCTCAGCTACCTGGATGCAACGATAAACGGAACAGCAGCCCAGGTAGCAGGACCACCAGCAGAGGAGTACCTGCTGTCCCCATCTCCACCAGCAGAGGGTGAATGCCTGCTGGTTTTGCCTCCACAGCCCAAGCGGGAGACAGATAGAGGTGAAGGACAGGGAGGAGGAGTGCCGCCTAAGGGCCAGGCATCCACGGCGATGTAACAAGCCATCGTCGGGGTGCCTCCTCTGCGACCAGGATCACCTGTTCGCCCACTGTCCCTTCCGCAGTTATGGGGAGGAGCCTGAGCGTCCACAGCCCAAGCGGGAGGAGCCTGAGCGTCCACAGCCCAAGCGGGAGGAGCCTGAGCGTCCACAGCCCAAGCGGGAGGAGCCTGAGCGTCCACAGCCCAAGCGGGAGGAGCCTGAGCGTCCACAGCCCAAGCGGGAGGAGCCTGAGCGTCCACAGCCCAAATGGGAGGAGCCTGAGCGTCCACAGCCCAAATGGGAGGAGCCTGAGCGTCCACAGCCCGAGCGGGAGGAGCCTGAGCGTCCACAGCCCAAATGGGAGGAGCCTGAGCGTCCACAGCCCAAGCGGGAGGAGCCCGAACGTCCTACGCCTGAGTGGGAGGAGCCCGAACGTCCTACACCTGAGTGGGAGGAGCCCGAACGTCCTACGCCTGAGTGGGGGGAGCCCGAACGTCCACAGCCCAAAAGGGAGGAGTCGGTGCGTCCACAGCCCAAAAGGGAGGAGTCGGTGCGTCCACAGCCCAAAAGGGAGGAGTCGGTGCGTCCACAGCCCAAAAAGAGGGAAGTCGGGGCTTCCACAGCCGTAGGACCCAAGCTGCCAGCAGAGGGAGAATGCCTGCTGGTCCCACCTCCACCAGCAGAGGGTGAATACCTGCTGGTGCCGTCCCAAGAGCCAGAAGGGGAGGAGTTACAGGCTCAACCCCCTGAAATTTTTTGGGGGGGAGAAGGGCAGGATGCTGGTGTCCCCCAGCAGCCTCTAGCTATGCTGCTGAAGGCAGCACGGCGCGCACATGCCCAGCTGCCACAGCAGAGGGAGCCAGCACCGCCAGGAGCAGAGGAGCTGGAGCTGCCTCTGCCTCCACCACCGCCAGGAGCAGAGGAGCTGGAGCTGCCTCTGCCTCCACCACCGCCAGGAGCAGAGGAGCTGGAGCTGCCTCTGCCTCCACCACCGCCAGGAGCAGAGGAGCTGGAGCTGCCTCTGCCTCCGCCACCGCCCGGAGCAGAGGAGCAGGAGCTGCCTCTGCTGCCCGTACCTCCGCAGGGAGTACGGTGGCCGGAGCCCCAGAAAGGGGAGCTGCCGGCCACGAAGAAGGGGGAGGAGGTCTGGAGACCACTTTCCCCAGCAGCAGTTTCGCTGCAGGAGTTCTTGTGGCCGGAGCCCCACAGGAGGGAGCTGCCGGCTACGAAGAAGGGGGAGGTCGGGGGACCACCTGCCCCCGCAGCTTTTTCGCTGCAGGACAGGACCAACAGGCTGTCAGCCGTGCCACTACCGGCAGGGGTGCTGACAGCATGGCCAGCCATGGGCCCACTGAAGCCTCCCTTCCCAGCCCGAGACTTTGTCCTGGACTGCTGGGTTTTTAAGGGGGGAGGTGGCCGTTGAGGCCATGTGTGCTGCGCACAAGGGGGGGTATATGTGGCAATGTGCCCCGCCCCTGTGTGCAATTGTGTGTTATGTGTTGTATGTTGCGTGTGTAAATGTTGGTGTATAGATTGGTACACGGGATATAAACGGGTCTGTGTTTCACGTGTATTTAAAGTGTAGATTTGTATTTAGGCACGAGGAGAGCACAAATCACTTCACGTGCTGGTTAAATGTAATATGTGAGCACGGGGTTGCACAGAATTAATTCACGTGCTGGGATTCAAGTGAATAATTAATTAGTAATTGAATCCCAGCACAACAGTATAAATAGGCACATTTTTAGTCAGTCAGGGTTGGGTGTTCGGAAGAGGAGAACGGGTGAGAGAGAAAGGAGTAATTAGAAGTAAAGATCGTAAATATAAGTGTTTGTTCTCACCGTGTTTGTTTGTCTGTCCGTGCACCGTTTGTTTAGTGTTAGTCCGTTTTGTATGTCTGTTTATTTTGGCGCAAGTGCCGTGTCCTGTGTTTTGTGCTGCTTTCAAACCTTTTATTTGTTAATAAACGCTGAGTGCAGCCATTGCACTCAGCTCATCACCATCACCGTCTGTCTGTGTTTGAATTCCTTCCTGCTTCCAGTCTGACGCCACCCACTCTGGCCGTCTTTGTGACAATTTGACTGGGTGATGAGCCGAACAGCGGCGGGAAATGACGGGTGGTTATATAATAAAAGGGGGTGCATGAGCCTGGGGAATGGAGACAGTCCAGCGCTGGACTTGAATGAGAAACTGGGTGCGACTGAGGAAGCGTGTGAGCTGTGACCGAAGAGAATATGCAGTGAAAATGCCAAGACTGAAACGTAGGGTTGTTATTTTGGTGCTGTGAATTCTGGACCCTGACAGGAATTCTCTATAGTTTCAAATCAAACAAACATTCTGAGAATTCAACACAGTCTCCTTGAGTACTACTTCCTAAACATGAAAACATTACCATATACTAAATGAATGGATTAAGCTTATTATGATAGTTTGCAAAATCAGATGAAACTTTCAGTACAATCAGGATGACATAATCATTATTTACAAAATCGTTACTTGTTAAAAACTGTAACTTTACTGCTATACTACCTGCAAATGTTCTGAAATGGAAGGGCAAACTTTCTGGCATGAAAGCTAGGGCGTCTGCATTGCAAGCTGCATTGGAAGCATGTCTTGGGTTTGATTCCTACACAGGGTTTATATTGCAAACTTAAAAACAAATTAATTGTATTTTATTCATGTGTAACAAACACATTTTTAATGTGAACAAAATTGAGTTTATATGAATGACACTTTCATTGAATATACATACTATATATATATATATATATATATATATATATATATATATATATATATATATATATATATATATATATATATATATATAAAAAACACAAGCTAATTTAGAAGAAACAATTGGGGCAGCCTTGGCCAGCATCAAGCAAATAGGCACAATAAAAGCAGATTGAACTTGCATCAAAAACACAAGCCAAGTTAGTAGAAACAATTGGGGCAACCTTCGCCCCCACCGCTTTGCCTATTTGTGCCTATTTGCTTGGTGCTGGCCAAGGTTGCCCCAATTGTTTCTTCTAACTTAGCTTGTGTTTTTGATACAAGTTAGAAGAAACAATTGGGGCAACCTTCGCCCCCATCGGTTTTACAGTTGTACCTATTTGCTTTGTGCTGGGCAAGGTTGCCCCACTGGTTTCTTGAAACTTGGCTTGTGTCTTTGATATCTCCACTTTAAATGGCTGGGCACTTCTGATAACTTGGTGTTTTTTCACATTTCCAATGTGTTTTTGTTTCAGATACTGTATTCAACCCAGCTTTTCAATAAAAAAGATTGGAGGAGGCAGAGACAGATTAAGATTTAATCATTGTCTGTGGTTTGGGGGTAAAATGGACTAAATACTTGACAAGATAGAAACACATGACAGAACTGCATAGGAGTTAGGAGTAATTAAAATATATAGGCCTATATAAAATTACATGACTATAGCATATATGTCTTTGAAGGTTACAAACAGACATAAAACAACAGATGATTGCCTACTGTTAATAGACAAATGGTTAACATTTACATGATAATATGGGTAGCACATGTTCAGCTTTTGCAAACCCTCTTCTCTGTTAATTGGGGGTGATTGCAATAACTGCTCACTGTACAGAGGCAGTTAAACTAGATATTTGGATTGCAACTGTATTTAAAACCGAACAAATATAAAATGTAGTCATAATTAATTTCAGTAAATACAGACTTTAAAATTACTGTAACACTATACTAATTGCTATGGTTGTTGTACACTCAGCAGCAAAATATGTGCCCGTACCAATGGGCCATTCCATGAAAATGTAATGTATGTTACAGTATTGGCAAGCGCAAGAATTTATGATGATCAAAATCCTGTAGATTAGGTTCATCACAAATATTGTGCTTGCCATTAGTCTGATATTGATGACTTCCCAGTGTTAATTCTAGAATGCTTCAAATTTTCAAAGGTTGACATTAACTGTTTTACAGTACAGTAAAAGTTTAGCTGCCATCTGTGACACCTGTCCTATAATATGGATATTTAGTCTTAGCACAAACCAATAAAAATAACTTAATAGTGTGTTTTGTTTTTGCATAAATGCAATTCTGACATGTTCCTAAATTTGGGACATTTATTTGTCCCTTTGTAAAAGCAGGAGAACACTTTTTCAGTGAATCTGCACTTCATTTAAAGCCATAAAATGTGATTGTTTATATCCCAAAATGAGTTATTTTGTACCCAGAGTATCACATTTCAAAGGCTCAAGCTGTTTTATGTATTTTGTGATCATTTAATAGGTGAGTTACAGTTCTCAAATCCATGTTAGTTTCTTGTTTTTTGTGGTAGATAAAAAAAGTTAAAATAGATTGATATTGAAATATAATTGTGCTAGGACAATCATGGTATTTTCATGCTCAGATATCCGTTCAAAATTCAGAAACGTATTAGAATATTCGTTCATTTCCAAAACATAAGCTGATTGCTTCAAGCTTAGACTTTTCAGTCCTTATCGACTGTTTTGTGGGCGATTATACTGAAAATAATTTTGTTAGTGTTTTATCCACATTAAGTATGTTTGTGTAACAGGTGGTAAACTCGAGCGAGGCAAAACACTATTCGGATATTTGTCCCAGCACTCAGGAATACACATTTAAAATATAAAAATTAAGTAAGTTTATGGTAGAAATAAAATTAAAGATACAGTGACCTATACATAAATACAGACGTGCTCAAATTTGTTGGTACCCCTCCACAAAAATCGAAGAATGCACAATTTTCTCTGAAATAACTTGAAACTGACAAAAGTAATTGGCATCCACCATTGTTTATTCCATATTTAATAGAAATCAGACTTTGCTTTTGATTTTTTAGTCAACATAATATTGTAAATAATAAAACAAATGAAAATGGCATGGACAAAAATGATGGGACTGCTAACCTAATATTTTGTTGCACAACCTTTAGAGGCAATCACTGCAATCAAACGTTTTCTGTAGCTCTCAATGAGACTTCTGCACTTGTTAACAGGTATTTTGGCCCACTCTTCCTGAGCAAACTGCTCCAGCTGTCTCAGGTTTGATGGGTGCCTTCTCCAGACTGCAAGTTTCAGCTCTTTCCATAGATGTTCGATAGGATTCAGATCAGGACTCATAGAAGGCCACTTCAGAATAGTTAAATGTTTTGTTCTTATCCATTCTTGGGTGCTTTTAGCTGTGTGTTTTGGGTCATTATCCTGTTGGAGGACCCATGACCTGCGACTGAGACAGAGCTTTCTGACACTGGGCAGTACGTTTCGCTCCAGAATGCCTTGATAGTCTTGAGATTTCATTGTGCCCTGCACAGATTCAAGGCACCCTGTGCCAGGTGCAGCAAAAGCAGCCCCAAAACATAACCGAGCCTCCTCCATGTTTCACTGTAGGTATGGTGTTCTTTTCTTTGAAAGCTTCATTTTTTCATCTGTGAACATAGAGCTGATGTGACTTGCCAAAAAGCTCCAGTTTTGACTTACAGTGCCTTGCGAAAGTATTCGGCCCCCTTGAACTTTGCGACCTTTTGCCACATTTCAGGCTTCAAACATAAAGATATGAAACTGTAATTTTTTGTGAAGAATCAACAACAAGTGGGACACAATCATGAAGTGGAACGAAATTTATTGGATATTTCAAACTTTTTTAACAAATAAAAAACTGAAAAATTGGGCGTGCAAAATTATTCAGCCCCTTTACTTTCAGTGCAGCAAACTCTCTCCAGAAGTTCAGTGAGGATCTCTGAATGATCCAATGTTGACCTAAATGACTAATGATGATAAATAGAATCCACCTGTGTGTAATCAAGTCTCCGTATAAATGCACCTGCACTGTGATAGTCTCAGAGGTCCGTTTAAAGCGTAGAGAGCATCATGAAGAACAAGGAACACACCAGGCAGGTCCGAGATAATGTTGTGGAGAAGTTTAAAGCCGGATTTGGATACAAAAAGATTTCCTAAGCTTTAAACATCCCAAGGAGCACTGTGCAAGCGATAATATTGAAATGGAAGGAGTATCAGACCACTGCAAATCTACCAAGACCTGGCCGTCCCTCTAAACTTTCAGCTCATACAAGGAGAAGACTGATCAGAGATGCAGCCAAGAGGCCCATGATCACTCTGGATGAATTGCAGAGATCTACAGCTGAGGTGGGAGACTCTGTCCATAGGACAACAATCAGTCGTATACTGCACAAATCTGGCCTTTATGGAAGAGTGGCAAGAAGAAAGCCATTTCTTAAAGATATCCATAAAAAGTGTCGTTTACAGTTTGCCACAAGCCACCTGGGAGACACACCAAACATGTGGAAGAAGGTGCTCTGGTCAGATGAAACCAAAATCGAACTTTTTGGCAACAATGCAAAACGTTATGTTTGGCGTAAAAGCAACACAGCTCATCACCCTGAACACACCATCCCCACTGTCAAACATGGTGGTGGCAGCATCATGGTTAGGGCCTGCTTTTCTTCAGCAGGGACAGGGAAGATGGTTAAAATTGATGGGAAGATGGATGGAGCCAAATACAGGACCATTCTGGAAGAAAACCTGATGGAGTCTGCAAAAGACCTGAGACTGGGACGGAGATTTGTCTTCCAACAAGACAATGATCCAAAACATAAAGCAAAATCTACAATGGAATGGTTCACAAATAAACATATCCAGGTGTTAGAATGGCCAAGTCAAAGTCCAGACCTGAATCCAATCGAGAATCTGTGGAAAGAACTGAAAACTGCTGTTCACAAATGCTCTCCATCCAACCTCACTGAGCTCGAGCTGTTTTGCAAGGAGGAATGGGCAAAAATTTCAGTCTCTCGATGTGCAAAACTGATAGCGACATACCCCAAGCGACTTACAGCTGTAATCGCAGCAAAAGGTGGCGCTACAAAGTATTAACTTAAGGGGGCTGAATAATTTTGCACGCCCAATTTTTCAGTTTTTTATTTGTTAAAAAAGTTTGAAATATCCAATAAATTTCGTTCCACTTCATGATTGTGTCCCACTTGTTGTTGATTCTTCACAAAAAATTACAGTTTCATATCTTTATGTTTGAAGCCTGAAATGTGGCAAAAGGTCGCAAAGTTCAAGGGGGCCGAATACTTTCGCAAGGCACTGTATCTGTCCAAAGGACATTCTCCCAGAAGGATTGTGGCTTGTCAATATGCATTTTAGCAAATTCCAGTCTGGCTTTTTTATGTTTTTCTTTCAAAAGTGGAGTCCTCCTGGGTCTTCTTCCATGGAGCCCACTTTCGCTCAAAAAGCGACGGATGGTGCGATCAGAAACTGACGTACCTTCACCTTGGAGTTCAGCTTGTATCTCTTTGGCAGTTAGCCTTGGTTCTTTTTCTACCATTCGCACTATCCTTCTGTTCAATCTGGGGTCGATTTTCCTCTTGCGGCTGCGCCCAGGGAGGTTGGCTACAGTTCCATGGACCTTAAACTTCTTAATAATATTTGCAACTGTTGTCACAGGAACATCAAGCTGCTTGGAGATGGTCTTGTAGCCTTTACCTTTACCATGCTTGTCTATTATTTTCTTTCTGATCTCCTCAGACAACTCTCTCCTTTGCTTTCTCTGGTCCATGTTCAGTGTGGTGCACACAATGATACCAAACAGCACAGTGACTACTTTTCTCCATTTAAATAGGCTGAATGACTGATTACAAGATTGGAGACATGTGTGATACTAATTAAAGAAACAAATTAGTTTGAAATATCACTATAATCCAATTATTTATTATCTTTTCTAAGGGGTACCAACAAATGTGTCCAGGCCATTTTAGAATATCTTTGTAGAATCAGCAATAATTCATCTCTTTTCATAGCTTCTTTGCTTTATTCTATGACATACCAAAGGCATGCAAGTATACATGATAAAAGCATTATTTCAATGAGCTGTAAGGGTACCAACAAATTTGAGCACGTCTGTATATATAGCCATGAAAAAGTATTTGCCCCCTGTCTGATTTTCTGCATTTTTGCACATTTTTCACATTGTATTTGGTCAGATTTCTTTGTGGGTTCATTTCTTTGTGGGTTCATTTGTTTGGTGTGCAAGGTAATCAAACATGCAATCTTCAAGTGTGAAAAAGTTATTGTCCCCCCTAGTTTACTCAACCCAATTAAAGGGATAATTAGGGTCAGCTGTTTGAGTACTTTGGTTAACAACCAGGCCTGATTTGGGCCCAATTTAAATCTGACTAACTTTGGCCCTTACCATCAGAGTGAAGTTGTCAGCTCATAGGTTCTAGAGGCACATCATGCCACGAACAAAAGAAATTCCTGAAGACCTCCGGAAAAAAGTCCTGCCAAATTCTCTCCAAGAACAAGGCGTAAAATCGTCCAGGAAGTCACAAAGAACCCTAGAACAACATCCAGGGATCTGCAGGCCTCTCGCCTCGGCTAAGGTCAGTCATGACTCCACCATCAGAAAGACACTGGGCAAAAATGGGATTCATGGCAGAGTAGCAAGGCAGAAACCATTCCTCACTAAGAAGAACATGAATGCTCATCTCAAGTTTGCCAAAAAGCACCTTGATGATCCTCAAGAGTTTTGGAACAATGTTCTATGGACAGATGAGTCAAAAGTGGAACTTTTTGGCCGACATGGGCCCCGTTATGCCTGGTGAAAACCAAACACTGCATTCCACAATAAGAACCTCATACCAACGGTCAAGCATGGTGGTGGTAGTGTCATGGTTTGGGAATACTTTGCTGCATCAGGACTTGGACGCCTTGCCATCATTGAAGGAGCCATGAATTCTGCTCTGTATCAGAGAATTCTACAAGAGAATGTCAGGCCATCCATCCGTGAGCTGAAGATGAAGCGCAGCTGGGTCATGCAGCAAGACAATGATCCGAAACACACAAGCAAGTCTACATGAGAATGGTTGAAGAACAAGAAATTTAAAGTTTTGGAATGGCCTAGTCAAAGTCCAGACCTAAACCCCACTGAGATATTGTGGCAGGACCTGAAACGAGCAGTTCATGCTCGGAAACTCACAAATGTCACTGGGTTGAAGCAGTTCTGCATGGAGTGGGCCAAAATTCCTCCACAGCACTGTGAGAGACTAATCAATAACTACAGGAAGTGTTTGGTTGCAATTATTGCTGCTTAAGGTGGCGTAACCAGTTATTGAGTCTAAGGGGGTGATATACTTTTTCACACGGGGGCATTGGGTGTTGCATAACTTGTTGCATAAATAAATGAAATATCTATCAAATTTTTGTGTTATTTGTTCACTCAGGGTCCCTTTTATCTAATATTAGGTTTTGGTTGAAGATCTGATAACATTCATTGTCAAAAATAAAATCAGACAGGGGGCAAATACTTTTACACGGCACTATATATATATATATATATATATATATATATATATATATATATATATATATATTTGTTTATTTAGTAGACGTCTGTATCCAAGGCGACTTACAGAGACTAGGGTGTGTGAACTACTATGCATCAGCTGCAGAGTCACTTACAACTAGGTCTTGTCCGAAAGACGGAGCACAAGGAGGTTAAGTGACTTGCTCAAGGTCACACAATGAGTCAGTGGCTGAGGTGGGATTTGAACCGGGGACCTCCTGGTTACAATCCCTTTTCTTTAACCACAAAAACAGTGAAAAAAATGGTTTCACTGTGTGGTCCAGTAGTTAAAGAAAAGGGCTTGTAACCAGGAGGTCCCCGGTTCAAATCCCACCTCAGCCACTGACTCATTGTGTGACCCTGAGCAAGTCACTTAACCTCTCTCTCTCTCTCTCTCTCTCTCTCTCTCTCTCGCTCTCTCTCTCTCTCTCTCTCTCTCTCTCTCTCTCTCGCTCTCTCTCTCGCTCTCTCTCTCTCTCTCTCTCTCTCTCTCTATATATATATATATATATATATATATATATATAGACACACACTACCATTCTATATTAATTCAGCTATTTCCGGCAGGGCACCTATGCGTTGGGCAGTATTGAACATGTTTTTCTGTTGTCTATCAGCATTGCATTTTTTATATATTACATAGAGTGGCCAACAGGAATCCATTATTTTGTGCTTGCTTTGTGGTTCAGTCAGTGATCCTGCCGAACAAATTTAACCCATTATTATTCTCAAAGGCAAAGACCAAAGAAATAAAATAACGCTTAAAAGCATTTAAATAAAACACCAAAAATATGACATTTAAAAAATGTACACATTGTGCACATCAATAAATTCAATAAGCTAACCCTAAGATCTGCCACTGTTTAGATCCTAGATCAGTCGTAGAACTTCTAGAAGCCACATGATAACCTTCCTGAAGGACCTCCTGTTTTGAATCTATATAGCTCTGCATATACACATTGAATTTAAAAGTAATACTAATAAAATCTGTTTAATATCCTGTCTTGTATATTACAGGATTTTGTATGATCTCGCAAATTTGTTTTACATAAACCAGTTACTTACCCTACTTAATTTTAGATGAATTGTTTTAAACGTCTTATGGCAGCATATATATATATATATATATATATATATATATATATATATATATATATATATATATATATATATATAAAGGCCCTTATTGACATCCTGGGTTGGTTGTCTTTCCTCCAAATTGATTTATATTTTGCTTTACCCACCCAGAACTACAGTAGCACATTTTCTGTTTACCTACCCTTTCTGTACAGACTTTAGTGATCACATTGATAATACTAACACTGTAATGTTTACATTTGCACAATTTTGTTTGTCTGGCAAGAGTTTATAGAATTGTTTCCTTCTCAAAAGCAAACCATTTATTTAAAAATGAATATTTAGCTTTGGAACACCCATATGCATAGGATATACAGTAGACTGAAAAACCAACCACTGAAAAAAAGTCTATGAATTTAAGTTGGGAAAGTATAATGTACAGTATTACATTGAAATAAACTGTATTGTTTCATTAGGCTTTATATTTGTTATTGCCATTACATTCATTTACATGTTTTTTTTTGTTTTTTGTATTATTTCAGGGAGGTAACCAGACAGCTACTGTGATTGCATTGTGCTCTATGAGGGACTTTAATCTAGCACAGGAGACATGCCAGTTGGCCATCAGGAATGTAGGTGGCCTTGATGTGCTCATTAATTTGCTGGATACAGATGAAATCAAATGTAAAGTGAGTACTCCTGTCAATGTACTATAATGCCTGCAGGCAAACTGTGTTTTACTTTATGCTACAGTACAGAAGCCCTTTTGTCAGGAAAACAAAGGTACTATGTAAAAGAACAGCTCTACAGTTGTTAAATGCTTTAAATGTTAAATGATTGCTAATGCTAATACACCATATTCCCAACTTTATTTATTTTATATATCACTTGTAAAAAATAAAAAAGTACCATTACAAAGCACTACTGTATATCACTTTTTTTGTTTGTGTATACAAATTAAACAATATTATGACTTGTACTATATTCATACTATTGTTACTTTTTTTTACCCATTTGTAATTAGATTGGTTCACTGAAAATTCTAAAGGAAATCAGTAGAAATTCACAGATCCGGCGTGCCATTGCGGACCTTGGTGGCTTACAGACCATGGTAAAAATCCTAGACTCCCCGGATAAGGATCTCAAGTTTTTAGCTGCAGAGACAATTGCGAACGTGGCCAAGTTTAGACGGGCAAGAAGAACTGTCAGACAGCATGGAGGAATAAAGAGACTGGTTCGTAGTTTGCCTTTTTTAGTGGAATTGTTTTTATATTGTAACAGCACATTATAGTTTGACTCCTGAAACACAACTGCTTAATAGCAACACCTACTGGGAGAAGAAGGACTGGAGGAGCTGCATGTCCAAAAATACCTGTCCATGCCTATTTTGTATGCAGTAGTTGACTTGAAATTATGTACTCCCCGAATCCTGGTTTTGCTTACTCATCAAGGGGAAACTATTGCCTCCCCATCTACTGTATAAGGAGTTTGATTCCCAGTCGACTGTTATAAAAAACTACATAATGGATTTGTGTAGCTGAAGGTCAGTTTTCTAGGCCAGTTATATGCCCACAATAGGATTTATTATAGTGATTGAAAAATGAAACCATCAATTGCAAATGTCTTACTTCAGGTGGGACTCTTGGACTGTGTTCCTGATAACTCTGCTAACCTGACTTCAGAACAGGAAAAAGACATTGAGGTGGCACGTTGTGGTGCTCTGGCACTGTGGAGCTGTAGCAAGAGCACCAGGAATAAAGAAGCCATCCGTAAAGCTGGTGGGATTCCGTTACTTGCACAGCTTTTAAAGTCTCCGCATGAAAATATGTTAATCCCAGTAGTTGGCACACTGCAAGAATGTGCTTCTGAGGTAAGAGTGCAGTTTTTTGTTTTTTAAAGTAGGTTTTAATTTGGGAGGGCTGTGCAAATATGTGGCGTAGCCCTTCCAAAAATGTATTAATTACAGAATGATTGCATCTATAAAGTTAAATTGAATTATTATTTAGGTGCCAGGTTAGTAATTGCTCTAATTTTATTATTTTATTGCCACCTCCAAAAATCTTACTGTTTCTTCACTTAGCAAAGTTACAGGATTGCGATTCAGACTGAGGAGATGATTAAAGATCTGGTGAAAAATCTTAGTAGAGAAAACCCTGAGCTTCAGATGCATTGCGCAAGCGCTATTTTTAAGGTAAATATGTTGACAATATGTATTTTTATACTTTCCTGTCTTAACCAACCATTACTCTCACCACCACCAGCATTATCCAGTCTTACAGATAATGGTAAAACTTGTGTGTATCAACTACTTACATGACCAGAAAACTTGGTCTTATTTATCAGCCAGTTTGTTAAATAAGATCATGTATAAATGCTTCCCATTGTACTTTTCAATTGGGTCATGTTCTTTATTTCTATTTTATACATTAGAGGTCCGCAGCATTTGAATAAAATAGGGAATTTAATACAATAAAAGTAATATAGTTTTACTTTAATAAGGGGATTGCAAATGAAATGATAGTGTACATTTCCATTGTGTCCAAACTTTGTTTTAAAACTGAATCTGAAAACAAGTAATTCATCTTAATTTTGTACTCTATGCACATACCTGTATCATGTAATTGTAAGGCATTTCTGTGTGGGTGTATAAAAGACCTGACCAGAGGGTATTAAAGGATTACACTTTCCTCTGTAATATTTATGTCGACAGGAATGATAATATACAGGGCTGGCACAACACTGCTTGACTTGGGATATTTTGGCACTGGCACAGAACAATCCATGGGGAAAATAGCCCAAATGGACACTGAATTCAATACGTGCATATCACAGGTTAACCAACTACAGTATGAGCAGCCAAAAAGCAATGTATTTGTATTTGAGGCCTCAACTCATTAGTTCAACATTGTGTCACTTGTTCATGGTTATGTTGGCCCTCTACATTGGCTGGATGAGCCATAGCATGGGTGCTTGTACCCTAAGGACCTCATGCCAGCTCTGTCTCATGCTTGCTGCTGTATTAATTAGTATTTAATGACTAGTCAGTTTGTTAACAAATCACAAATGTGATTTATAAGTTAGATGTATTGGTTGGTTTAGCAAAAGGCAACATTATTGCTTGTTATTTTAATGTATTTTTGATCTTGTGTTTGTGTTTATTTTTAGTGTGCTGAGGACATAGTAACACGTGACCTTGTTAGACAATATGATGGTCTGAAACCACTGGCCACACTTCTAAGCATGTCTGAGAACAAGCAACTTTTAGCTGCAACCACTGGAGCCATCTGGAAGTGTTCCATCAGCATTGAGAATGTGGCAAAGTATGTATTAAATTAGAACCCCACATTAACACAGTAGTTACTGTTGCTACCAAGCAAATACGTAATGATAATCAATTTTTCCAAATATTTTAGTTTTATAGAATATCTTCTTTAATATATATATATATTTAAGTTTCATAAAAAATGTAAATATAAAGTATCATCATAAGACTGCAGCCAAGTTGCACATGTTACATGAGAAAAGAACACAGTGCAAAACCATACATAAATTATTCCTTTTGTTAGTAATTGTGTGACTTATGAATTGGCTCAGGCCTGGAAAGGAGATATTAATATAATGTTGTTTTCCATAACTGAATTATTAACAATAATGGTTCTATTATATTTTGTGCCCTCATTGGGAAAGCACGTTCTATATATTTTCCATATATTTCATATATATATATATATATATATATATATATATATATATATAGTAACACAGCAGGGAGGGGGTTAATATCCTCCCAGTATGAAAAACATGTGCAAATGCACATTGGTTTAATTTAATTGTTTTGTTTTATTGATTAAGAAAAAAAAAAAAAGGTATTGTGTAAAACAATCTCTTGTGGTTTGTGGATGGGGAAACAGCTTAGCTGTCCCGTGTTAGTCAGGGAACTTACCTGTGTTTAGTTAGTGTTCCGAATGGGAGCTAGGTGTTTGTTTCATTTTGTTTTGTCTTTGTGTAAATATTAAAATTAGCGCATCAGCACTTATAAAATTCAATTTCTGTGTCCTGGGTCTGTGCTTTTAAAGGGGCAACGAACCGTGAGCGGTGAAGGCTTGTTTACAATATCTCTCTCTCTCTCTCTCTCTCTCTCTCTCTCTCTCTCTCTCTCTCTCTCTCTCTCTCTTTCTCTCTCTCTCTATATATATATCTCTCTATATCTCTCTCTCTCTCTCTCTCTCTCTTTCTCTCTCTCTCTCTATATATCTCTCTCTCTCTCTCTCTCTCTCTCTCTCTCTCTCTCTCTCTCTCTCTATATATATATATATATATATATATATAAAACGTGTGTGACAATAAACCCTGTTATTTGTGCTTATGATGCACAATAGCAAAAAATAACACCTGTTATGCCTGTCATAATAGAGGTATGTTTTGCTTCTTGCCAGATCTTATTTTACTGTATTTCAGTTTTTACTGTAGTTATTTTTTAGTTCAGCAATGCCTGAGAACGTATGTTTTAATTGCCAAGTACTGTTCAGTCATTCTTGGCACTTATAAATATTTAAGGTCTTTGTGCTGCTTGATTGTAGTGTTATTTTAAATGTACATTTGGCCGGATAACTCTCCATCTTCAAGTTGTAGAAATTCCAGAATCTTCTCTTGAAATATGTCCTGCCAGATGATGCCTTAGTATAGAGAAATAGTAACTTTCCAAAAAAATGAATTACACCAAAAAAATTCATGACCTGGCATACTTTCACCATTTCTCCAGCTTCTGCAAAGGTACTCCCATAAAATAAATAATGTAATACTGTTTATTTTCCTGTGCAATGTGAGACAGAGGACATGCAGAATAATATTCACATATGTATTAATTTATACTTCTGTGCCTGTTTATAATTTCCAACTGTTTAATATGATGGTAGCCAACAAATATAAAAAAAAAAACTGATAAGCCTAAGTTCATTTTCATTTTTTACAGCTCATCTTCATAATAAGGATAAATATTGAATCATATTATTTATAACTAGGGTTAAAATAATTACTGTTTCTTATTTCAGATTTACAGTGTGATATTAACTTTTATTGTAATTCATTTGACGAATGAAGTGTTTCAGAATCAGAAAAATGTTAACTGAAAATAACTACAATACATGCTTTTTATGGAATTTATATTATTCAGATGAGGTTATATTCCAGTTTGAAAGCAGCCCTCGGCTGGGTCAAAAGTTCTTCATCTTAGAGATGTTAACAGCTGACAACTATTTCAATGTTTACTGTTGAATAAATTGTTTATGTTATGACTCTGTTCAGGTTTTCTGTGTTGTTAATCCCCTTTAGTAAAGTTAAATATAGGAGTCTATCGATTTAAATAGTGGCGGATCCAAGTACCTCCTGTTTTTAAATATTTTTCTAATTTCTGAAGACAGAATAGACTAAGGGGACTCACACTCACTAAAAGCAGGTTTTGTAAAAGTTACTTTTTTTCATGACGGCAGTATTTGGATCTTCACCATTTAGATCAACTGAATAGACCCCCTAGTAGGTAAATAGTTTATTATCTTAATGGTAACCTAATTCAGTGACAGAAATATTAAACCATAATTGGAAAGAGAGACAGAGATTCAAAATTGATGGAAAAAGATAAAAAGCAATATTTCTATCCGAGGCAGTATAGCTGTTTTAAGAAGTGCAGCTTTTATACGCAGCTATACAGTATGTGCAGTTTTGTTTTTATAAATCTAGCTGTAAACACTGAATTAAAGACCAGGATCCAGCCAAGCAAATAAACAAAGTTTTTATTGAGTTTACAGATTCGGTTAAAAGGGAAGTCTCATCAGGGGTTTGTTAGATCAGTTACTCAGCAGTAATCAAGAAGTGATCAAGGCTGTACATACACTAGGTTTACTTGAACTGAAAACGTAAAGGGTTTACCAAGATAGAAAAGGTGCAAGGTTAACAAGGGGTGTAGAATTCAAATAAGATAAATACAATTTACATGAGAACCTTTAAATGTTCTATTCCAATCTAGTTAATAGTACATTTAGCCTCTGTATTAAACTTGGCACATGGACACTCATTGTAGCCAAGGCTTTAGCTGCAATGCAATAACCAAAGAATTTATGATGTTTAAGACGACCAATCATTTGCAAGCTGTTGAACACTAACACTATAGAGCCACATATTGGCTGCCATTCAGGAAACAGCAAGGCACCAGATGAAGAAATCAGTGGAGCAGGCAATCAGTATATACTAGAGTAACACCTAATAAAAACACAATGCACCATTTGTAATTATTCCTAACATGTTTGTTAAAAATACAAATATTTTCTAAATTAATAAATATTTATTCGGAACAGGAGCAGCAGTTACTTTAATAAATATAAATATACCGTAGTTAATAGTGAGTGAACGTTACAAAACACGCACATACTAAACTGAATTATTCCTCATGTTGTAATTTTATGTTTTTTTTTTTTTTATTCTAAAGTTTCAAATGAAATATTTTTTCTTAAGAAATAAGAAACTTGGTATGCATACATTTCAAAGTCAAGCACCACTAAGGATAATTTACTTATTATTATTATTATTATTATTATTATTATTATTATTATTATTATTATTATTATTATTATTAATAATTTAGCAGACGCTTTTATCCAAAGCGACTTATAGAGACTAGGGTGTAAACTATACATCAACTGCTGCTGCAGTCGCTTACAATAGGACCTTGGTTTACGTCTTAGGACAACTGTAAACAGTTTTTAAGCAGCTGTTAATGTAATTATTTTTAACATAATTACATATTTTTGTATGTACTGTATTATATATTATATCCTTTTTGTAAGGACTAAAAAGATGTAGTATGGATTCTCTTAAAGAAAATGAACTAACATGTGGTAACTATTTTCTTGATTAATGATGCATTAAAATGAAAAATGATTGATTGCAAAATATAATTTACATTTTTTATTTAAAAGTAAATCAAGTATGTTTATTTAAACCTAACCTTGTTTAAACACCAGTTTTTGGGCTTCATGAAACAAGAAATATAAACTAGTATTCTGACTCCACTAGGAAAATAAATTCATTCTGTTTCAGTGAATAAAAATACTAAGATTAAATATTCAATGAAATTATTATTACACTGAGGTTATATTGAGCTGTCAAGTGACTGATAATCAAATGTATACAGATGCAAAGATATCTACCTAATCTTATCAGCCATGATTTAGATTAATTTGTGACAACCCTACAAAACTAACTTCGAAAGGGCAAAACCTCAGGTAAACATCAAGCTTGTATTACTTACCTAGGCTTAGGATATTTGACAAATGTATGATTAAAAAAAAAATGTATGTATGTATGAATGTATGAACCTCAAATTCTTAAATCTCTTGATATTGAGGTATTCATTCCAAATTAAATATTCTATTAAATATTTAGCCCACATTTCTAAACAAATGTACTTCGTGCACTTGGGTATTTATGTGTAAAAAAACACAAATAAATATATTATTATTTATTTCTTAGCAGATGCCCTTATCCAGGGCGACTTACAATTGTTACAAGATATCACATTCTTTTTACATACAATTGCATTATTTTTTACACATTATTTTTATATGCAATTACCCATTTATACTGGAGCAATCTAGGTAAAGTACCTTGTTCAAGGGTACAGCAGCAGTGTCCCCCACCTGGGATTGAACCCACAACCCTCCAGTCAAGAGTCCGGAGCCCTAACCACTACTCCACACTGCTGCCATGTGTCAGGTTCTGATATATTTACTGCTTAACAAACAGATATTTGCAAACTATCTATCAACTGCTAAATACAGAAAAAACAGTATTAGTATGTTAAATAAGTATGGGTCCAATTTAAATCACAGGGCAAAGCACTAACATAACACTAAGGCAAAGGTCATTAACGCCTGATTATGGGGCGCTAGGTGGGCACAAATAGACACAATCTTTTTAAAGAGAAGATGCTATCGCTGGGAAGCTACTAAACACATTATAAATAAGCTGATTGTGAGGGATACAACTAAGGAGACAATGCAGAGACAACAAACTTAAAACAATTTATTACTTATTTGTCAATTGTATGGCAAGAAAAGTTAATAGTTGAATTTAGTGTGTGTTTAAATAATATAAGCCACTCCAGTGTTGCTTTGGCTGTGTGCTTGGGGTCATTGTCCTGCTGAAAGGTGAATCTCCGTCCCAGTCTTGGGTCTTTTGCAGACTGAAGCAGGTTTTCCTCAAGGATTTGGCCTCTTGGTGCCTTCTTTGACCAATGCCCTTCTTACCTGGCTGCTTAGTTTGGGAGGACGGCCTGCTCTAAGTAGATTCTGGGTGGTGCCGTATACCTTCCACTTCTTAATGATTGACTTGATTGTGCTCCAAGGGATATTCAATGCCTTTGAAATCTTTTTATACCCCTCCCCTGATCTGTGCCTTTCCACAACTTTATCCCGGCGTTGTTTTGAAAGCTCCTTGATCTTCATGGTAGTATGTTTGCTTTGAATGCACTACCCAACTGTGGGACCCTACACAGACAGGTGTATTTAATCTGAAATCATGTGAACCACTTTTACTTATCTAATGAAGACTTTTCAGGTTTTTATTTTTAATTGATTTGTCTTTCCCAACACCCCCCCCCCCATTTTTTCACACATTGAAAGTGTTGAGTAGGTTGTGTAAATCAAAGGAAAAGAAATCCCATTTAAATGCATCAAGATTTCAGGTAACACAACAAACTGTGAAAACGTCCAAGGGGGGTGAATACTTACTATAGGCACTGTAAGTATTAAAATTATGACACACGCACACCTCCTGGTGATTTCCTAGAAATGCTATCGCTATGTTGGTTAATTTAAATTGTTTTCTCTATTTTGATTACGTTTGTAGCGTTTAAATACCTTTATCCAGAATTGATTTTCTTGTAAATGACTTCAGATTGCAGTAGGCTAGGGTTTATAGCATTTTTTTTACCATGTTCTATGTGTTGTCAGCCTGTACCGGACACTAATTTTCTACACCGTATTTACCTTTTCGTTTGTGACATTGGCTTAGACCCCTCCCCCTGTCTCCTTTGAGTTCCCTCAAATTTTTCTGCCCGACGCTCTCGTTACATTTAATTCAGGTGAAATCTAGTTAAAAAGGTCAGATTGCAACGGGAAAATTTTGCCAATTGTTTTATCCCGTTGTTTAAGTTGTCCCCTGGTTGAAATTAAGACCATTCCCTGACTTAATCTCCCCCAGGAGGACAGGGTATGGCAAACTTTCAACTACAGCTACTTTAACGTATGCTGTATATTCACCAACTGTGAGACTCATTTTCATGGTAGGATAGACCCTGGTTTCTCCATGGATACGGAGTCTTAAGTCTGCTTTACCCCAGGAGAGCTTGTCAAATTAACAAATGAATTTTCAGCAGACGGGAGACTCGTTTTTCATTTTAGTCTTCAGTCGTGTCAGGGCAGACCGAGTAAAGTGACTTGAGTCTCAGGGATCATACATACTCGTATATTCCGCACTTCCGCCCCTCGCCAAGATGGCGCCCCCATAATGGTGACTTATGTCAAAGTCACGTGATCTTGGTGAGGGAAGGCTTGGGTTGATTCGATACCTTCTACTATTGGGAGGCTGAATTACAAACCAAAACCCCTTTGACTCATCACACTGCTTTCTGTTACTTCCATCGTATATGTACACACACACTGACTATGGAGTACACATTTCTTTTTGCATAAAGCTTCAGAACTCTCTATTGGAAACCATTAGGAACCCTTTCCTATGAGTTCTTAATGTTAGCTCATCAGAATGAGTTTAGATTTGGTAAAAGAAAACAGACAGGAATGATTATGATTGATTTGCAATCATGTTTAAAAACTCTTGAGAAGGCTTTTTTAAAGTTTGTAGCACATTTCACCTTTTGTACAATTTAACCATAAGTATGCCAAGCTGATTGAAAATAATAACCCCTGGCCATTCTTAATGTGATTGGTTTTCCTGATTGGGACTTAATAATTCTACAACTCCATTGCAAGGCATTACGTGGAAAAAAAAAAAAAACATTATTATAATAGGGTAGGATTATGTGTCAGTTTTGATGATGAATATGGATGACCTTTTTCTGTATTATAAAAAAAAAGTTGTCTGAAGTTATTGCAATAATAAATCCGTTTGACAGCTATACCTTTTGAAGATATTTGTTGCCAAAACATCATAATGGTTGATCATGTCTGGAGCCTACTGTTTATAGTGAAGAATAATTAGAGCTGCCAGAAACTGGGTTATGTTATATTTATCTTACCTTTATAATTACATTAATTGGTACTGGCATGGCAAAATATACTACATTTATCAAAAATAATTTTTGCAATTGCAGTATAATCCTATGTTCTGTAGATAACACTGTAGATAACACATAAAACAGTACATAAATAACATAGTTTTTGCTGAATTCAGTAAACAAAATAAGTAAAGTTAATTTTGGCATTCAACCATATTTTTGGGGGAGGGGGGATATTTACTTGCAAGTAGTGGATGGAGACCAAAACCAAATGACCTTGGACATTTTCAACAATAGGCTAAGCCCTCCGTGCCAGAAACAACAACTGTAAATAAATTAAGTCTTGCCTACAACTTATACCTTTGATGTGGCTGTTTTCAACCACATTATATGCATTGCTAATATAAAATTGAAAACTATATACTTTTACTTTTACTGTTACTCTTTTAGGTTTCAGGAATACAAAGCCTTAGAAACCCTAGTTGGACTGCTGACTGACCAGCCTGAAGAAGTCCTTGTCAACGTTGTGGGAGCTTTAGGAGAGTGTGCCCAAGAACCATCCAATCGAGCTGTTATAAGGAGGTGTGGGGGCATTCAACCACTGGTCAATCTCCTTACCGGTACCAACCAAGCACTTCTGGTCAATGTTACTAAAGCAGTTGGAGCCTGTGCTACTGAACCTGATAACATGGCGTGAGTAAATCCTTTTGCATTTTTAGAAAAATTAATATATACACCTTAGGTATTTAGCATTACAGAACTGATAAGACCAATACATTTCTCTGTTAAAAAAAAAAAAATCGATCCTTTATCATAGTGCTTGTGATACAAGATGAAATGACCCAAAAAATCAAATGTCCAACACTCAAGTCCAACTTTCCCTTCCTTGAAGAATGAGCAGCATTCAATTCCACATTTATTACTCGGGGCTGGGGACCGCATTGCAAAATGCTAATATGTTAATGAACAGTGTTTTCTTTTTCACTCATACCATCACCTAAATCACTGAACAAGCAAAGTTATACATAGTCAGTGAAGCAGAAATATCTCAGTGTTTAAACGTTCAAAAGATTATTTGTAAATATGTGATTTTCCACTTTTTATAAGGACGAAGTGCTGCATTGATCTTTGAATATATACTAGATCTACTTTCTCTTGCACTCTTTGTATGACAGACCCAGTTCACTTCACTCGCTGGTCTGACACAGCAAACAGTGTGCGAGAAATACACTCTCAACTTGATTAGACGTAACCACCGAACACTTATAAACACACAATAGCTAACAGTCCAATAAAGCAGATTCAATGAAAACTTACCCGTAATGTCATCAATGCTATCATTCTTTGTTCTGTGTCATATTTCTAGTTCATAAAAAGAAGGAAGTTATGTTGGAATTGTATACTTTTAATTCTAAAACAATAATTTCTTATGTTCCTTAAAATCGTGTTGACCTGGTGTCGAAAGTGTCGCCCAAACACTTCTGATGTCACAATCATTATGTCACGTGCAGCAGCTGTAAGAATGACTTGCCACGCCCCTTACACTATCGGAATGCACTATTGCTGATAGCAAAAAATATGTAAACGTCAGTGGAATTGTTTTTACGTTTGAATTTGTATCTATGTGATTGATGATCATTTAGCTTGGTTTAGTCAATGAAACACACTTATTTTGTGGATCCATGGACTGATTGGGAATTGCAAAATATTTAGAAATGATATGCACCAAAATAAATATTTGTAAGTTAATGATAATTTATAGAACACCCCCCCCCCCCCATAAAATTTTATTATGGTTGTGCAATACCCACTTATTGTATTTATTAATGCTAATCACTCTAACTATTTTGTACTTCAATAAAGTATATTTACAAATGTTAGACCAGAGAATGCCAGTTGGTCCAGAGATTGAATAATTTACACATGCTTATTAAAATCAGTAAGAAATAGCTAGCAGGAGTGTATTTATCCTGACAAAGCAGCAACATTTTCATTATTGGTTACTTCTATTGAGATTAACATATACACATTGGCTGCAGAATCTCTCTTTTTTTTGGTTCAACTATATAAATATTTTAGAATAAATAAATAAATAAACCCTCCACTGTTAATGTATATTCCTTCCATAATGAAAGGTAGAAAAATACAATGAGATGGTGTATATATATATATTTTTTTTTAAAGTATTAAATCAAAATATGTCTGCTTTTTTCTTCATGCATGTCTCATCTGCCTGAACTTTATCATATCTGTTCTTGTGAACAAAAGTAGTGTGTGTGTGAAGGATATTAAGTTTGGTTTGGCATTGCTCTCAGTTTAAAGTACCCAGTGGACCCCCTAGACTGATTTATATATAAACATAAGACAGATGGTGCAGATATGCCCCTGATGAGTATTAATTTATAGCCAGTCATGAAGATACTTTGATTAGAGAGTGTTTAAGCAATTACAACAGTGTTCAATGTTGGTCTTGTTGGTAGAGCACACGAAAAAACGTTCCATGTTATTTATATCAGACAATGGGTACAGTGTTATACAATTCTTATAGTTCACAGGTCTTGGCTAAAACCATTTAGTATAAGAATTTTAAGGAAAGTAAAAAAAAAATTGTGATATATACAGTGCCGTGAAAAAGTATTTGCCCCCTGTCTGATTTTCTGCATTTTTGCACATTTTTCACATTGTATTTGGTCAGATTTTTTTGTGGGTTGTAGTAGTATATAGAGGGAGTCTGAGAGAAAAAATGACATTTGTCTTTCATTTGTTTGGTGTGCAAGGTAATCAAACATGCAATCTTTAGGTGTGAAAAAGTTATTGCGCTGCCCCCCTCCCCAGTTAACTCAACCCAATTAAAGGGATAATTAGGGTCAGCAGTTTGAGTACTTTGGTTAACAACCAGGCCTGATTTGGGCCAGCCCTGCCCAATATAAATCTGACTAACTTTGGCCCTTACCATCAGAGTGAAGTTGTCAGCACACAGGTTCTAGAGGCACATCATGCCATGAACAAAAGAAATTCCTGAAGACCTCCGGAAAAAAGCTGTTGATGCCTATCAGTCAGGAAAGGGTTACAAAGCCATTTATAAGGCTCTGGGACTCCACCGAACCACAGTCAGAGCCATATTGTCCAAATGGAGAAAGTTTGGGACAGTAGTGAATCTTCCGAGGAGTGGCCATCCTGCCAAAATCTCTCCAAGAGCAGGGCATAAAATCATCCAGGAAGTCACAAAGAACCCTAGAACACCATCCAGGGATCTCACCTCGCCTCGGCTGAGGTCAGTGTTCATGACTCCACCATCAGAAAGACACTGGGCCATTGATCACTAAGAAGAACATGAATGCTCGTCTCAAGTTTGCCAAAAAGCACCTGGATGATCCTCAAGAGTTTTGGAACAGTGTTCCATGGACAGATGAGTCAAAAGTAGAACTTATTGGCCAACATGGGCCCCGTTATGTCTGGCAAAAACCAAACTCTGCATTCCACAGTAAGAACCTCATACCAACAGTCAAGCATGGTGGTGGTAGTGTCATGGTTTGAGGATGCTTTGCTGCATCAGGACCTGGACGCCTTGCCATCATTGAAGGAACCATGAATTCTGCTCTGTATCAGAGAATTCTACAGGAGAATGTCAGGCCATCCGTCCGTGAGCTGAAGCTGAGTCATACAGCGCAGGTTCATGTCCTCACTGTGTGAAGCAGGGTGAGTCATACAGCTCAGGTTCACGTCCTGGCTGTATGAAGTAGGCTGGCCTTTGCTGGGGACTCCGAAGGGAGCATTGCATTGGCTCTGGCGCTCCCGTGGGTTAGGGACCTGCAGGCACTGTTTCTCCTCATTGTGCTACAGCGAACCCTGCTGGCCTTTGTCCTCCAGAGGTCGGTAGCTCACTGACATCCTCTTTCGAATTTCTGGGTGAAAAAGGAAGATGGTTTGGTCGTGGGATCGAAGGATGCCCACTGAACCTTCGGGTCTCCTGAGCCATGTGGGGAATTGCTGCGGTGAGGTGAAAAGCGATTGGACATTCCAAATTGGGAGAAAATGGGGGGGGGAGATAATAATTGGACACAGTAATATAACTATTAACAGATAAAAGAAATGTTGCAGTGAAATATGTTTTAAAAAAAAAAAAGGTTTTAAGAGATTACTTGTTCTTTTGTCTTACTATCTTCTATTTCACTGGTTTTGCTGAAATAAGGACTGCAGTTTGTTAGACTACAATTTAAATGATATTGTATTTACCAATTATTTTACATTTGTTTTAAACTGTATTTATATATGTTCTCTTTTCCCATTCTATAGAATCATTGACCGTTTGGATGGAGTCCGCTTATTATGGTCCTTGTTGAAAAATCAAAATCCAGATGTTCAAGCAAGTGCAGCATGGGCAATATGTCCCTGCATTGAAAATGCAAAGGTACAGTAACAAAAAAAATATGGTGCTGTCTCATTGAGAGGTAGGGGGTGTGTTGTTTTATATTATAAGGGTTATAAATACTGCAATTGATGAAAAGACACATTTTTTTTAAGGCTGCCTCAATTTAACCAAGGATTACAGCTTCCCGATAAGATGAAAAAAAAACCTGACCATTGCCACATTTGTAGAGACCATAAAATGACTAGACCTGTCACCAAAAGCACAGAAAAAGTTTGAGAAAGAGCAGAGAATCTTTTTTGACAGGTGTCTGTTTACCGGACTCTGTTTTAAAATGTTTAAAATATATTTATATATATATAATATACACACACACACAAGACTTTGAAGAACCATCTGTTATAACCACATTTATTTATAAAATTATAAGCTCAATTACTTCTTCATCAGTTGCCTTCTAAGTAGTTAGAGAAAGTAATGTGATTATAGTCTAATTTGTTGTCATTGTCAATTACTATATGGATTAAACATATTGTATACTGTTGAGTCAGACATACAGTAGTTTACATTGTACATTTTGGGCAGATACCTTTAAGACAAAAAAAAAGAAGTTTAACCATACCATTACATTTTTGGGCAAATGAATCGGAATTGACTGATAGGTTATGACAGCTCAAGTCTTGTTAGACTCGTGTAACTTAAAAAATATTACAAACTGTGCAACAGAGAAACACGAGACCCCAGTAAACATTTGAAAAGGATTTACATTTGTAAAAACAATTTGATTAAAACATTTTTGTTTTACCTTCAAACATTTTTGTTTTACCTTATATTGAAAATGTTGAGACTAAGCTACAGTATCTGCAGACTATAAGACATGTGTTTTGGACTAAGTCTGGCAGTAATAGCTCACACTACAGCCAAGTTATTTTGTATTCAGTCTACATATTAAAATAATTTTTTTCATGTTTAATTCACCCCAGATAGTAACTAAATATATAAACCCATTTTACAAAGATCAATGATGACCAATAGTTAAAACAGCAAATCAAAATGATTGGGCCAAAAAATAGGGATATTTGTGGAACCAAAATGTATTTATGGGGTGGGTTTTAATCTGGGTTTTAATCTGGTATCATATAGTTTTGGGTGCTTGTCACAAAGACGGCCAGAGTGGGTGGCGTCAGACCAGACAGGAATTCAAAACACAGAGAGATGTGGTTTGGTATAAGCTGGGCGCGTGGTCGCGCTCAGCATTTAATAAACAGAAAATAAAAGGTTTGAACAGACAAAAACACGGGACACGGCACTTGCGCCAAAATAAACAGACAAACAAAACGGACTAACACTAAACAAACGGTGCACGGAGAGACAGACAGACACGGTGAGTACAAACAAACTTATCTTTACGTTTTTACTTATTTTAACTCTCCTCTCTCTCTCACCCGTTCTCCTCTTCCGAACACCCAACCACCACTGAGTGAAAATGTGCATCTATATATACTGTTGTGCTGGGATTCAATTACTAATTAATTATTCACTTGAATCCCAGCACGTGAATTAATTACGTGAAACCCCGTGTTCACATATTATATTTTAAATGCACGTGCGTGATGTGCAATCCCGTGCCTAAATACAAATATACACTTTTTAAATACACGTGAAACACAGACCCGTTTATATCCCGTGTACCAATGACTATACACCAACATTAACATACGCACGCATATACACAACACAGAACACACAAATGCACACAGGGGCGGGGCACTTTGCCACATATACCCCCCCTTGTGCGCAGCACACATGGCCTCAACGGCCACCTCCCCCCTTAAATACCCAGCAGTCCCGGCCAAAGTCTCGGGCTGGGAAGGGAGGCTTTAGTGGGCCCATGGCTGGACATGCTGTCAGCTCCCCTGCCGGTAGTGGCACGGCTGACAGCATGCTGGTCCCGTCCTGCAGCGAAAAAGCTGCGGGGGCAGGTGGTCCCCCGACCTCCCCCTTCTTCATAGCCGGCAGCTCCCTCCTGTGGGGCTCCGGCCACAAGAACTCCTGCAGCGAAACTGCTGCTGGGGAAAGTGGTCTCCAGACCTCATCCCCCTTCTTCGTGGCCGGCAGCTCCCCTTTCTGGGGCTCCGGCCACCGTACTCCCTGCGGAGGTACGGGCAGCAGAGGCAGCTCCAGCCCCTCTGCTCCAGGCGGTGGCGGAGGCAGAGGCAGCTCCAGCTCCTCTGCTCCTGGCGGTGGTGGAGGCAGAGGCAGCTCCAGCTCCTCTGCTCCTGGCGGTGGTGGAGGCAGAGGCAGCTCCAGCTCCTCTGCTCCTGGCGGTGGTGGTGGCGGAGGCAGAGGCAGCTCCTGCTCCTCTGCTCCTTGCGGTGGTGGTGGCGGAGGCAGAGGCAGCTCCTGCTCCTCTGCTCCTTGCGGTGGTGGTGGCGGAGGCAGAGGCAGCTCCTGCTCCTCTGCTCCTGGAGGTGGTGGAGGCAGAGGCAGCTCCAGCTCCTCTGCTCCTGGCGGTGCTGGCTCCCTCTGCTGTGGCGGCTGGGCATGTGCGCGCCGTGCTGCCTTCAGCAGCATAGCGAGAGGCTGCTGGGGGACACCAGCATCCTGCCCTTCTCCCCCCCAAAAATTTTCAGGGGGTTGAGCCTGTAACCTCTCCCCTTCCGGCTCTTGGGGCTGAACCAGCAGGCATTTTCCCTCTGCTGGTGGCTTGGGTCCCAGGGCTGTGGAAACCCCGACTTGCCTCCCTTTGGGCTGTGGACGCACCGACTCCTCCCTTTTGGGCTGTGGACGCACCGACTCCTCCCTTTTGGGCTGTGGACGCACCGACTCCCCCCTCTTGGGCTGTGGACGTTCGGGCTCCCCCCACTCAGGCGTAGGACGTTCGGGCTCCTCCCACTCAGGCGTAGGACGTTCGGGCTCCTCCCACTCAGGCGTAGGACGTTCGGGCACCTCCCACTCAGGCGTAGGATGTTCGGGCTCCTCCCACTCAGGCGTAGGACGTTCGGGCTCCTCCCGCTTGGGCTGTGGACGCTCAGGCTCCTCCCGCTTGGGCTGTGGACGCTCAGGCTCCTCCCATTTGGGCTGTGGACGCTCAGGCTCCTCCCATTTGGGCTGTGGAGGCAAAACCAGCAGGCATTCACCCTCTGCTGGTGGAGATGGGGACAGCAGGTACTCACCCTCTGCTGGTGGAGATGGGGACAGCAGGCATTCACCCTCTGCTGGTGGGCCTGCTACCTGGGCTGCTGTTCCTTTTATCGTTGCCTCCAGGTAGCTGAGGAGAAACTCCACACCTTCCTCCAAGGTGTTTGGGGTGTGTTCCTCCTGATAGGCCTCCCATCTCTCACTGTCCATCATCCACAGGGCCCGGACGATTATGGGCAGAGACTGGGCCTCCAGCCCAGCATTTTCTAGGAACCAGCCCCGCAGTTTGATGGCGTCTTCTGCCATTGACTTTTTTTTTTTTTTTTTTTTTTTTTTTTTCCAGACCCCTCCTGGTCTGACGCTTGGAGGCGCGGCTATCCCACCGCTGCCACCACGTGTCACAAAGACGGCCAGAGTGGGTGGCGTCAGACCAGACAGGAATTCAAAACACAGAGAGATGTGGTTTGGTATAAGCTGGGCGCGTGGTCGCGCTCAGCATTTAATAAACAGAAAATAAAAGGTTTGAACAGACAAAAACACGGGACACGGCACTTGCGCCAAAATAAACAGACAAACAAAACGGACTAACACTAAACAAACGGTGCACGGAGAGACAGACAGACACGGTGAGTACAAACAAACTTATCTTTACGTTTTTACTTATTTTAACTCTCCTCTCTCTCTCACCCGTTCTCCTCTTCCGAACACCCAACCACCACTGAGTGAAAATGTGCATCTATATATACTGTTGTGCTGGGATTCAATTACTAATTAATTATTCACTTGAATCCCAGCACGTGAATTAATTACGTGAAACCCCGTGTTCACATATTATATTTTAAATGCACGTGCGTGATGTGCAATCCCGTGCCTAAATACAAATATACACTTTTTAAATACACGTGAAACACAGACCCGTTTATATCCCGTGTACCAATGACTATACACCAACATTAACATACGCACGCATATACACAACACAGAACACACAAATGCACACAGGGGCGGGGCACTTTGCCACAGTGCTTCATGAATTCTAAGTGTAAAGAATCATTAATGTAGAAACTGTTATTTATAAATGGAATTGAATAGGGATCATGTACTGAGTTTTGCCCTGGGAATTATAGTATGATTAATCCTGATCCCGAGACTCAGGGCATACATACAGAACATGTAGGCATTCCTTTTGCATCAATTCTGATGTATACAGTGGCAATGGATAGATCATTTTACATTCTTAAAACAGTAGGAACAAGCAAAGCCTGTACAGTAAAAAGCCAAATATAGGTACATATAAGTGAATTGGGCGACTGTCAACAAACTCACCCATTTGTACCCATTATATAGAGTAGGATAAGCCACCACATAGGAAATGTACAACAAAAGGTTTTATTTGGTGATCGGATGAGCAGAATTATATTAAAAAAATTAAAAATGGCTTTCCAGACCTAAAGTTCTCATTTCAGATATGAAATAGAAACTGAATAATCTATCTATCTATCTATATATATATATATATATATATATATATATATATATATATATATATATATATATATATATATATATATATATATATATATATTTTAAAGATACAATTCACGATTGCCAAATAAATAGTAAATATGCTGTACAATATATAGGCTTTTTAATATATGACAAGCTGTCATGTGTGTTTTTTCAGTTGCTGTGAAGAAACATACCAGTAACTACTGCATACACTGTAAGCCATTGAATATCATTTTTATTAAACAATTAATTATTGGTTTGAGCAAAACCATTATATTTTCTAATCAAGTCAATCTCTAATTTTCAATTAATGCAAACTGACCCTGTCATATTTTAGTTTTGTTTTACATTCTCAGACCACAGTTCTCTCTTGAGATAACATATTACATTTTTATTGAAGTTGTGAGGCACTAGATATCTCAATCCAAAATCCCAGACTTGTCTTAAAGGCGCAGGAACACATTTTTCAAAATGTTTTGTAGCACTTCACTGTGTGATTTTCATTCATTTTATTAAAAAAAGTATATTTAAATCACTGTTCACTGGCATTGCGAGGAATAGACAGTTTTTTATTTCTCCTTTCAATCTATAAAGGTAATAATGTGCTGATCTACCATTGCCTTTAGGCTATTACCATTACCATTTAAATAAATATTAAATATACCAGTATTGGTGTTTCCAGACGTTAACTTTTTCTTTATTTTTTGGAACTCCTTCCCACTTATGAACAGGAATCAACCAGGTTCTTGAAATGTAATAGTCTAGACCAGGGGTCTCCAACCCTGGTCCTGGAGAGCTACAGGGTCTTCTGGTTTTCGTTTCAGCCAAGCTCTCAGTTACTTAATTGCACCAATTATTGGCTTAATTAGACAAGATTAACAGGTGTTCCAGATATTTAGCCATTGATGATGTAAAGACACCTAGAAATCCTGCAGGATTGGGGCTATCCAGGACCAGGGTTGGAGATCCCTGGTCTAGACAGAAAGCCCTCATTTGAATTGTTGTAATGTTTTACCTTCATACTCTTTGAAGAAAGCAATTGGGATAGTTCAATAATGTACCTGAAAATGGAAGTTAGAACTGGATAAAAGCCCACCGATTTAGGATGATATATCACATGCAATCCTCCTCCAAAGCAGATCTGTATGATGTCAGCTTTTGTAATAGCTAAGGTTTTGTGCATTCTTAAAAAACAACAGGTGGTACAAAATAGCCGCTTTATAAACCCGATGTTGTGGGATCAATTTCAACCTTGCTCTGAGATGGGATTCGAGCCACGTATTAAGGGGTAGGCTATCGCCTACAATCACTGCAGCTTTACATAATGGGAAAATGCCACTTGTTAAAAGCAAAAGATTTCAAAAGAAACCAGTATGTGCTAAATAAATAGTATATATACACATCACTCCATGTGGCAGGGTAGATACTGTGGGGTGTGTTTTTATTTAGTTTGGCAGAGATGGGGTTAGTTCCATCCCTGCAGAATACAAGTGTGGCATGTGGCTGGGTGTTGATTGAATGATTGATCATCAATCAAGTCTCAGCCACATGGTATAAAAGCAAGGAGAAGTAGGGAGGTAAAGGCTGTGAGTAGCAGGGTGTGCTCACAGCTAAAGCACTAGAATAGCGGTTTCATGTTTCTTTTTATTTGTGTAGTTGTTTTGTTTCTTTAACACTTTTGTTTTTGTTAATAAATACACGCTTATACTGCACATACTGCTTATACTGGTTACTGAGAGTAACCAGCGTGGGCCGTGACACTACCCTTTCACACTCCATTTAACTGAATCGTTAAATAGGCTGGATTTCTTTAAGAGATCGTTCTGTGCTATTTTACTATATTGTTAACAGTAAGTATGTTTTATATTTATTTTTCTGTACCGTGTGTCCCAAATGTATTTTTAATTTTAACTTGAACTCTACCATTTTAACTTAGTCACACCTCAATTAAAATACAATGATGCCCACCTCATGCCACAGACACATTTGTTGTAAACCCTCATAGAAAAAGCAGGTAAATCAAAAATTGTTTCGTATTAAAAAGAAACCACAATAGCATACAATTTTATGTTGTAAACATAGTCAATTTTTGTCTAATATTTATAGCACCAGTTATTTGGGGTTCATGGTATTTCTGTGATTTCTGGTGCTCGGTCAGTGACAAGAGCTAAACATTGCATTCCATGTATACAGTGAAGGAATTTGATATTTCTTGTGCAGTAATTTAGATAAAAGGCATCTGGTTTAAGTTAGCAACGGCAGAGTGGATTTACAACAGTCATGCAAGAAGTGCAGCTGGATGCCCGGTACTAACACCCCTTGTTTAAGAATGCATATTGCTCTGCAGTCTAAACGCAAACTCTTTTGTTTGAGTGGCATGAATATAGGAGTTAACTGAAATATGATTTACATATCTGTTTTGGTGCATCTGAAATAATAAAACTTTATATCAAAGTTTCCTCCTGCTTATTAATTTACTCCCCTTTTTATAAATATGTAGCGTGATTTTGTAATTTGTTTTTATTAGTGGTACTTTATTTTGCGCTATATATAAATATATATATATAGCCATGTTTGTTAATTTGTGTACTATATTTCATGTTATTATTGAGCAATCCGTGCCACATTATAACATCACACTTTTATTAATAAATTACTAATAACAGTTTTTTCTATCTTTCTGTTTAGGATGCAGGTGAAATGGTGCGCTCCTTTGTTGGTGGACTGGAGCTTATTGTTAATTTGTTAAAGTCTGACAATAAAGAAGTGCTTGCAGGTGTATGCGCTGCCATAGCCAGAATAGCCAAAGATGAAGAAAATCTGGCAGTAATAACAGATCATGGAGTTGTTCCAATGCTGGCCAAATTGGCAAGCACTGTAAGTAAACTGACATTTTTTGTTTTTGTTTAATGAAGTTGTATGTTTTATTTTTTCACGGTTAAAGCAGAAACTTGAATGTTTACTGTCTTTGGAATTGACAATATTTGAGATTGCAGAAATGAATTTGAAAAAGCACATATCAGGATTGTCTTGCTTTTTTTCTGCAGACTGATGATAAACTGCGTCGTCACTTGGCCGAGGCTATAGCTCGGTGCTGTATGTGGGGCAGCAATAGAGTTTCCTTTGGGGAGGCTGGTGCTGTTGCCCCTCTAGTGCAGTACCTGAATTCACAGGACACTTCAGTCCACCGAGCAACAGCACAGGCCCTTTTTCAGCTTTCAAGAGACCCAAACAACTGCATTACCATGCATGAAAATGCAGTGGTGAAGGTGAGTTCCAAAACATAAATCATTTAATAAACTTGGGATTTCATGCATGTAAATATAAAAGGTAAAAAAATAAGCATTAATAGTTAATAAATAAGAAAATAAGTTATGAATAGAAAATGCGGTTGACTAAGATACTAAGAAAACATAAATATATGAAATTAGTAAAAGAGGATGCTGTGTGTTATAAGCTGCTATAACCACAGAAATCAGCAGATGGTGGCCCTTATTTTTTAAACAAGGAGCCCGTACGAGCTCAAGCTTCAATTCAGCTGCCTTTATTATTTTTTTTATTTATTTACCAAGAAATAAAGGACAAAAGAATCATTGTATTTAAAAAGAACACCCATATGCTTTTCTTGTTGCTGTAGCAGTTTGTTGCTGGTTTTCTTTTAGTTTTTTGGTGTTGTTCAAAATCTTATCGTGACATTGATGGTGTCATTGGTATGACGCACAGTACTGTACAAGACTTGTACCCCACCTGCTAGAGTATGTTACATTATTGCATGCTGACCCATTAGACGACAATAAGTGCACGCAAGGCACTACGCCTCACTGTCTTGTTTTAAAAAGTGGAGAATGGAGTGTGTTAAACAGAACATTGTGAGGTGGGTAATGTGAAACAAAAATGTAAATGTTACATGCATGTGTCACATTTTAAGTAATCAAAAAAGTAAAGGTTTAATTCTGCTTGAGAGCATTATTAAAATATATATTCCTTTTACAAGAACCTACAATATGAATTTTTTCAAGAGTTATTAATTGTAGATTGCTATCCCTAACGGTATTTTTTTTTTTTTTTTAAATACGGTAGTAGATGTCAGTCTTAGTAATGTCTTGTTATTCAACATTTTTAGTTTTAATGTGTTGGTTTGTTAATGTAGCTAATGTAACAAACATACTACAAAACAGACATGAAAAAGTCTTCTTTACAAGATTCTTCCTTTGTTTTATGTTCTTTTATTACATAATTTACTGTATGTTGTAACAGTGACCAAAGGTTCAAAAAGCTCTGCTTTTGTAGATATATCAGATGGAAAAGAAACTCCTCGAGGGGTATGTTTCTGATGATAATAATAATAATAATAATAATTTATTATTATTATTATTATTATTATTATTATTATTATTATTATTATTATTATTATAATAATAATTTGATTTGAAATATTAATACATGCAACTACTATAAAGACATTGACAAATGAATCAGAAAAAAGATGGAAACATGGCTAAATATTCTTCCAGTCATGCGAATTCAGAAAAGTAAACATTGCACAGTATGCCTAGTGCCATCTCTCTTGTACACTTTAAATACCATGAGAAAGAAATTCAAATACTGTATCTTGGGCAACTGTTGCTATTAGTTACATTTGAAAATGGAAGCAACATTCTGTCTTAGCTTGTTTGTGGCAGGGCTGAGGAAGTTTTGTCTAGAAAGAAAACCATAGACAAATTTAACACCTGACTGGGAGACTATATTTTCCAGCTGTGTTAGAACAGATTTACAGTGGTCAAACAAAGGTGACTCTTACGGTGGACCGTGTGTAGCAGATGTATCATTTCATGCTGAGGGCAGCAGAAAACCAGAGAGTATGTTTTATTGCAATGCAGAACAAATCCTGACAATACATACGTGTATATACATATGCCTGCCTGCTGTCAAGGTAGCTAGTTGGATTGTGATTTTTGTTTTCTTGAAGGCTAAGCTGAAGAAGATCTTTTCTTCCTGACTGAAAAACTTAGACTAGCTAGCAATCGCACTGTAACTGGCAATTGCCATTTTTATGTGGTGATGCGGTGAAAATAAGTTATAACATGCAGTGTAATACTGTATATACCTTTCTATGGTTTTAAGTGTTGTGTATTCTTTATGGGTAAGGCTGACAGCAAAGCTAGAGCAGGTCTTGTATAAAGGATCCTAAAGAGAACACTTCACAAAACAGAAAAGAGCACAATTTATGTAATTATTACGGTATGCATCAAACTATGAAAATAGCATTGGGTAATTAAGTTGCTAATTGTAATTAAATATGTATTTTAAATCAATAGATTCAATTATATAATGACATACAGGATTGCACATAGTTAACAATAAAGACTTGGTACAGTAAAATTGAAGACTGCAGATAATTATTTCCATAAAGTACAATAAGAGTAAACATTTCAATTGAAGTAGTATGTGGTGAGATTTGATTGTCTTGATAATAAAAAATCTCTGCATTCTATGGTAGTTCATTGATCAAATGTTCACCGTTTCATGTGAAGGTTTTTGGTAGAGATTTCATAAGTAGGGCCCTGTGAAATTCACGGGAAAATTTAAACGCCAGGACTAACCTGCAATTCAGTCCTAAGCCTCCAGATGTCTGTGTAGCCACTCCAGCTAAACTGATCTAACGAATAACTAAGGAATCGACACATTCTGGATAATTAGAAAATACCCCCTAATTACAAGGGACAATTCTGGCCATTTAAGAAATGAATGCATTTAAAGAAAAAGCTTACCTCAAGATTAGCTGTTTTAGAAAAAATGGATGCACCAACAAAATCAAAAAAACATTTCTTTGAGATTGCATGCAGCAATATCTACCTGGTGACTAAACTCTCCTTGATTGCAACGCATGGTAAGGGACTAGTGGATCTTATACAGTGGTTTGAAATCTGTAATGTTAGAGTTCATCAGATGCTTAATAAAGTTACACAATTACTAAATACATACAGAGCACGAGCACAGATGCCAGTGTACACAAACAGTGTGCTAAAACTTTCCACAAAGTTTATGGAAAATTGACAAGCTACTACAACCCTGATCAGTGCAGAATAAAACCACGTTTTATTCAACCAGCTCACAAGTTTCTGATGGCATTAAGGATTTTCGACCCCCAACAAGTTTGTAGTTTAGATAAAGAAACCCTCCTGTTAGATTCTATTCCAGGGTTCAATGCTTACTGTAAATCAGGAATGGAGGGACATCAGCAAAAGGAAATGGTAGTGGAATTTGTTCCCAAGTATATTTTAATCTGTGCTTTAGCTAGTACTGCCTTGACATTGTATGTGTTTCAGCAGAACCCATCATTTTAACTATTGGTATTCCAAAAGAGTTCTGTCCAATTTGCAAAAGTCATTTTACAGAATATTTTAAGTTAAACTTACAACAAAACTGGGCAAAAGTTTTCTCTTTAACTCTGAGTGCCAGATCCATAAATTATGGTGACTGGTAAATATCTGAATGGAAATATATTGCCCTGCAATTACCACAATTTATTTATTTGTTTCTGTTAGTAATGTACAAACCCTGCGAGGAGCTAATTGCTGTACAAAGAACATGTATAATAGTGGCACATCAAACAAGACATTGTTTACACACGATTAGAGAAGATATTGAAGAAACAAATATGTCGGGGATGAAGAATGTCCTTTAGAAAGTTCCATCTCAATTGGATATCTTCCCATATGTTGTTGATGCTGCTCACATCTTTTGATATTGAGATGATTAAATAATTCAGACCTCATTTCCTTGTTTTTTATTTTGAGAAAAATTGAATATTCAGTTACTACAGTGTGAGGCTATTCAAACAAGTAAAGCGTGTGTTTCTAAAAACTGTAGGAGAGCACTGTGCTTGCCATTAACATGGAGAAAAAGTAACTGTAGATTTGCAATCTTGTCATCACTGTCAGCACCACTCAGTGCTGCATGACTAATTGACAAGTCGATGGGTAGTCAGATAAAAGAGGATTGTGGATCACTGTCAATTTACCAATCACAGGGCTAATACATGCTGAGCAGTACCTTGTATGAATTAGATTGTGTGTGTGTGTTTTAGGGTCCTGTCCTTGTGCTGTATAATTAACAGGGGAAACTATTATTCATCACAATACTGCACACAATACAAGTTCATGATAGACATGGTATTATACTATTATTATTCATGTGCAATTGCAGGTATAACAACTGATTACAATAATAACATACTTTCATTAATAAGACTGTAAAGAAACACAGTTGTTATTTTAAAACATACTGCGTGGTCAATTTTGTACAGTAGTCCCTTTAAGATACAGGATGTCATCAAGAGATAAGAATAACAAGATATCCTCAAGTGAACTATGTCAGTAATATCTTAGCCTTTGAATTAATAAACATGGGACTTCATGCGGGATACTGTCTTTTAGGGATTAAAGCTTTGAGCTTGAATATGAATAGCTCTTACTTTTAAGTGAGTTATTGATCAGTGTTTTTTTATTATTATTATTAACAATGGAGATGTGTATTTAAGTGGAAAATTAATATGTCGTGTGACTGAGTAAAATAATTCAGGAAGTTAAAATGTGTTATTTCACTATATATATATATATATATATATATATATATATATATATATATATATATATATATATATATATATACAGAAGTATTCGCCCCCCTGCAAAGTTTTTACATTTTGTTGGCACCTGAGCGTACTCCGCAACGCTTTCAAATTAGACTTTACATATAGAATCTACACAAACTGCTCGACATTGGTAGTTAAAAAATGCATATAGAATATAAATAAGTAAGATTTACAGGGAAAAACAGATTCATCTCAGTTGCATAAGTATTCAGCCCCTTTGCTACTGCAGCCCTAAATCAGGTCAGGTGCAAATGATTTATTTAAAAGGTCACACAATTATTGAAATGGTTTCAGCCTGTGTGTACACAAAGTGGTTTAACTTGTAGATAATTTTCCTCAGGTATATAAAGACTTTCAAGCTGCAACTCGCATAGTGATCCAACAAAGCAACCATGATGACCAAGGATAAAAAAAAGTCAGGGATAAAGTGGTAGAGAGGCACAGAGCAGGAGAAGGGTACAAGAAAATTTCAAAGGCACTGATTATCCCTCTCGGCACAGTGAAGTCCACCATTAAGAATTGGAAGATGCATCATACCACCCAGACACTACCCAGATCAGGTCGCCCTCCCAAACTGAGCAGCCGGGCAAGCAGGAAACTGGTTCGGGATGTCACTCTGAAGCCAACAATGACCTTGAGAGATCTGCAAAGTTCTGTGTCTGAGATGGGAATCAGTGTTCACACATCAATAATAAGCCTGCCCCTACACAAAGCTGGCCTGTATGGACAAGTGGCAAGAAAGAAGCCATTACTCAAAAAGCCTTATCTTAAAGCACATATGGAGTTTGCGAAAAAGCATGTAGATGATACTGCAGACATCTGGAAAAAGGTTTTGTGGTCAGACAAGACAAAAATTGAACTTTTCGGTTTTTATTACAAGCGTTACGTCTGGCGTAAGCCCAACACTGCACATCACCCAGTCAACACCATTCCAACTGTCAAGTATGGTGGTGGCCGCATCATGTTATGGGGATGCTTCTCTTCAGCAGGGACTGGGAAGCTTGTCAGGATAGAGGGGAGAATGGATGGTGCAAAGTACAGGCAAGTCCTTGAGGAAAACCTGTTTGAGTCAGCCAAGACTCTGAAACTGGGGAGGAAATTCATATTCCAGCAGGACAATGACCCGAAGCACAAAGCCAAAGCCACACTGGAGTGGTTGAACAAGAAGAGAATTAATGTTCTTGAGTGGCCCAGTCAAAGTCCTGACTTGAATCCAATCGAAATTTTATGGCGAGACTTGAAGATTGCAGTCCATCGACGATCCCCAACAAACTTATCAGAACTGGAACAATTTTCCTGTGAAGAACGGGCAAAAATGTCGCCATCCTAATGTGCAAAGCTAGTAGAGACCTATCCAAAATGACCCATAGCAGTAATTGCTGCAAAAGGTGCTTCTACCAAGTACTGACTGACATACTTATGCAAACATTAAATTTCATTTTGTACATTTTCTTTGCAAGTTTTGCTGACATTTAACCGCCTCCTCATATAACACTGTTCAGTTTAACCACTACAGCTTTGAATAAAAAAAGTTTGTTTGAAAAACTGTGCATAAATTATATATATATATATATATATATATATATATATATATATATATATATATATATATATATATATATATATATATACACACACACACACACATATGGACATTATGTATTTTCCTTCTAGTTGATTTGGGTATAAATCAGATGCATGCCAACCCCTGTTTTATGATATTTTAAATCAATTTTTAATCCTTGAAAAGCTCTCACTAAATCTTCTACACCCACATGGTGCTTAATGACCTCTTATGGTTTCATTAGGACCATTAATTCATTTCAGTACCTTGTTCAGTAAGTAACTTTTCTTCCCAGTATTTGTAATGGTGTATAACTCATTCCCTTAAGCTAGGAGAGGAAATTAAATTTTTTAAAAACATTTTTTACACTGGAAAATACATTAGTGTTTGGACAGATTTCTATTACTTAAGCTCTATAAAAGGGAAGACTGGCAAGAGAGTAAGCAAATTGCTCAATATTATTTGTAATAAGGTCACATTTTGCACAGGGGAATTGAAGAATGGCTACTTGGTGTAAGTACAATGTCATCTCAATTTAAATAACTATTTACAAAGATTTTTTTAATCTGTCATTGCTTATATGATATACGAATGAGTGTTGTAGCGTCGAATCACTTTTTCATATATTCAACACTACAGAGTGATTTAATTTTGGAATGTTAATTTTGTATTCATTCAAATCCAATGACGATTTGCACTGTTCTATATTACGCCACACTTCTAAGCAGATGCAGTGCTTGATTTAAGGAAAGTAATTCTATAAATATATGCATTCTTTCTCATACGTTGTACTTGTTATATAAACAGGATACTCAATGAACATTCTTGGAGTGCTGTGTTTATTTTGCCC